>NC_092870.1:11587462-11589562 GCF_032062135.1 Pyxicephalus adspersus | reverse complement strand
GGGCTCTGAGACGGAGCATGAACAGCATTAGTATCTGGCATCTATAGTTTGGTACTGGGCAGGCGGCAGCATCAGTTACAGCTGGAGGAGGAGGAGGCGGTGGGCTCTGGGACGGAGTGTGGACGGCATTAGTATCTGGCATCTACAGTTTGGTACTGGGCAGGCGGCAGCATCATTTACAGCAGGAGGAGGAGGAGGTGGTGGGCATTAGCATCTTGCATCTAGAATTGGGTAATGGGAAGGCAGCAGCAGTAACAGCAGGAGTAGGGGTCAGTGGGCCCTGTGACGGAGCGTAGACCGCATTGAAGGTTGACGCCATCACCTATATGGACAGTGTAGAAGCTGTAGCTAATTGAGACATGAATGGATTAAGGAAAATCACACTTTCCATTCCTACTATCTATTGGAACCACATAAAAGGGAAGGGGCTTGGTGGAATCCGCCGGGAAATACATACATTTTTTATCATTTGTGGATATCTAGCAAGTGCTATCACAGTTAAATATCTGTATTTGTTTGACATAAATACATATATTTTTATGGGTTTTAGAATACATACCAAGTGCTATCAGAATAAAATATCTGTATTTTTTGGAGAAAAATATATAATTTTTATGGCCTTTTGGATAGATACCAACTACCAATCTATCTGAATTAAATATCTGTTTTGTTTGTAGAGAAATACATCCATTTTTATGGCTTTAGGGATATATAGCAAAGTGGGATCAGAACTAATGATCTGTATTTTCTTTAGAGAAAAATAGATTTTTTTATGGTCTTTTGGATCGATACCAAGTGCTATCAGAATTAAATATCTAGATTTTTGGGAGACAAATATAGAAATTTTTATGGCTTTGGAGACATATAGCAAAGTGGGATCAGAATGAAATATCTGTATTATTTGGGGAGAAATACCGAAATTGTTATGGGTTTTAGAATAGATACCAAGTGCTATCATAATAAAATATCTGTATTTTTTTTCCAGAAATACAGAATTTTTTAGGTTTTTTGTGATAGATTGCAAGAGGCATCCTAAATTATACCTCTTGTAATGTATCACAAAAGCCAGAAAATGTTCTATATTTATCCATAAAAAATACAGATATTACATTCTGATAGCACTTAATAGCTATCCAAAAACCCACAAAATTTTCTTTATTTCTGTAAAAAACAAAATACAGATATTTAATTGTAATCCCACTTGCTATCTATTTAAATAGCCATAAAAAAATCTGTAATTCTCTCTAAAAAAACTGATATTTAATTATGAATCATATTTAAATACCTATATTTTTTGGAGAGAAATACATAAAATTTTATGGCTTTCTTGATAGATAACAAGTTGTAGCCGGAATTAAATATCTGTATTTTTTTTACAGAAATACCAAAATGTTTCTGTTTATTTTGAGAGATTGCAAGTGGTATCAGAATTAAATAACTGTTTTTTTCTTACAGAAATACAGACATTTTTCTGTTTATTTTGAGGGATTGCAAGTGGTATAAGAATTCAAAATCTGTGTTTTTTTACATAAATACAGAAATTTTTATGGATTTCTTTATAGATAGCAAGTGCTATCAGAATGAAATATCTGTATTTTTTTTTACAGAAATACATAAATCTTTCTGTTTATTTTGATAGATTGCAAGAGTTATCATAATTTATGCTAACTCTTGCAATCTATCAAAATAAACAGAAAATGTTCTGTATTTCTGTAAAAAATTACAGATATTTAATTCTGATACCACTTGCAATCTATAACAAAAGCCAAAAAAAAATTCTGGATTCCTGTAAAAAAATACAGGTATTTAATTCTGATATCACTTGCAATCTATCAAAATAAAAAGAAAATTTTCTGTATATCTTTAAAAAAAATAAAGATATTTAATTCTGATACCACTTGCTATATATAAAAAAAAGCCATAAAAATTACGGTATTTCTGTAAAAAAATACAGATATTTATTTATGATACCATTTGCAATCTATCAAAATAAACATAAAAATGTCTGTATTTCTGTAAAAAAATACAGATAATTTATTCTGACACCACTTGCAATCTATCAAAATAAACTGAAACATTTCTGTATTTCTGTAAAAAAAT
>NC_092870.1:11580417-11586895 GCF_032062135.1 Pyxicephalus adspersus | reverse complement strand
ACTGAGATGGAGGTCTTCTGCTAGGGCTGCAGAGAGAGCAGGGACTATACCAACAAGCAGGAGGCAAACACAACAACAATTTTCTCCCTCTCAGCTTCTCCTGCAATCAAGGCAGAGATGGGAAAAAGGAGAAACACTAAACAGCCTAGGAAACTTACAGACTTTTATCTTTCCCCTGAGCACCAGCAGGATCAAGATGGAGCCAGAAGGCTAACCTCACATGCACATGCAGCTTCATCTACAATCCTTTCAGATTCCAACAGAGTTATGCAATCTCCTAGGAAGGAAACAATCCTGGATAAAACCTCTCAATCTTCTTCAACAGGCACCAGCCCTGTAAAATCAAAGTAGAAACTTTCCTCCAATGATGATTTACAAGGTAGGAAAATCTCTAATAAATTTGCTGCAATAGAAGAGTCTTCCTTAGACCCAATAGATTCCTTTCCTACTTCTGATCAGCCTATATCAGATACTACCCTTAAGCAAATGCTAGTGTCCCTGCAAAGCTCTCTTCATAGTGACTTTTTTTCACTGTTTCAACAGCTTAAAGTGGAGTTGCATGATAATGGGGACAGAGTTGATCATATTGAAAACAAGGTGGGTGAATATGTCTTCTCACAACGATTTAGTTGATTCCCATAATGAGGCTTTTGAAAACATGCAACAAGTTCAATTGAAACTTGCTGATCTGGAAGACAGATCTCGCAGAGGCATTGCTGAAAACATCTCAGCAACAGAGTTGACAGCATACCTTCAAAACTTGTTCACTGCAATAATTCTCAATGCTGCTTCTTATGAGCTTATTATTGACAGAGTGCACAGAATTAGCAAACCATCCTATCTTCCAGATAAGATTCCTAGGGATGTTCTGGCATGTATCCACTGCCACCACATTAAAGAACAGCTAATCGCGTATGCCAGGAGAAATACTACCTTACCCGATCCATTTGCTCATATTTCCATGTTCGCTGATTTATTACAAGCAACCATTTTGGCAAGGAAAAAATTTCTTCCAATCACACAAGCACTTAGGAACCATCAAATCCCATATAAATAGGGCTTCCCAGTCAAGCTATTGATCACAAAGAATGGATCTCTCCATGTTGTTAAGACGCCCCAGGCGGGTAGTGATCTGCTGAAACTTTGGGATATACATATACTGAAAGACCAAAATGCTGATTCAAGTTTAAATAGTGCCTCCAATAATATTACTACTGAATAGAGAACAAAATCCTAAGGAAAATTTTTTTTTATACATGTCTAGTAAATTGGATCGGGGGACCCTGTTTTCTTTACAGTTTGAATTGTTTGTCTCCTACACCACTTTTGTATCAACCACCCTGAAGGCTCAGTACTCGCCTCTATGCCTCCATGTTTACAAAGTGCAGTATGCTACTGTAGTTTGAATCCTTTTGGATTCATATATTCTGTTTGTTCTGGTTATCTTTCCTCCCTTTTACTTTTTTGTGCCATTTACTTGGCGTTTTTGTTTTTTTTTTTCTTTTTTGAGGTTTCACAGGCTACCCTTACAAAAAGGTTACAAGGCACTGCAATGTGCTATTTACCACAGCATGCAAACCTTTTCCAACAATGGTCCCCAACATTCTATCCTTGAATGTTAAAGGACTTAATAGCCCTTTTAAACGTAGAGCATTATGACGCTGGAAAATTGAAATGCGACATATTATGCCTACAAGAAACACATTTCAATGTAGCAAACACTCCACAATTTTATAATAACAGATCTCATATCTTTCACTCAAGATATACTCAAAAAAAAGAGGAGTTTTAATCGCTGTCAGTGCTAATGTATCATTTTTTTTAATCCATAAGGAATCGGATCAACAAGGCAGATATATTATTTTAGTTGCCTCAATCAATAATGTTCTACGAACAATTTTGAATATCTATGCTCCCAATGACCGGCCAATCGCTTTCATTAAAAAAGTTGTTAAAAAAGCAAAAAAACTACAACAAGGATCTTTACTTATATGCAGAGACTTTAACTGTATCCCGAACATAGACCTCGATACATCCAACAAGAAAGTCAAATCAAGACCTACCTTAGCACAATTTCTCTTACAAGAAGACTTACATGACGCCTGGAGATGCCTAAAGTGGCCAAAAACAGAATAGCCCACATTCTCCACCCCCTTAATAAAGCTAGGTCGTCCAACCTACAAGACATTGCAAATGCATTTAAAGATTACTATTTCTTTTTGTATAATTTGAAGGACGACCCTAATACTTTACAACCTACAAATCTCCACATAGAAGAATTTTTAAAATCATGTAAACTACCCACTTCATCACAACAACTTAAGGAGCTTAATCAACCTTTCATTTCCCAAGAGATTGAGTCAGTAATTTCTTCTCTATCTTTGAATAAGTCACCAGGAATAGACGGTTTCTCCTCTGAATATTACAAAACATATAAACAGATATTGTCCCCCTATCTGGTAAATATTTATAACCAAGCTATGCAAAAGGGTTCTTTCCCTAAAGAGATGTTAAAAGCGGTCATAATTACAATTCCTAAGCCAGAAAAGGACCCATCTCTAGTTCACAACTATAGACCAATCTCATTTTTAAATAATGATGTCAAAATCTATTCCAAAATTATTGCACAAAGACTTCTTAATATAACACCTCTACTTATTAACAAAGATCAAATTGGGTTTGTAAAAGGTAGAAAGACCCCAGATGAGACTCGACGTATGTTAAACTTAATCCAATATTGTGAACACCATAACCTCCAATCTACCTTTATTACTTTAGATGCTGAAAAAGCGTTCGACCGCTTACATTGATCCTATCCCCAGAAAACACTCTTTGCTTTTGGATTCAATGGGTCAATTCTATCCACCATTATGGCACTATATACCACACCAACAGCACATGTATTCACATCCAGCATGCTTTCACCAGAATTTTTAGTCACCAATGGAACAAGACAGGGATGTCCGTTATCCCCAATCGTCTTCTCTTTAGCGATAGAACTTTTGGCTCAGAAAATCAGATTGAACAACAGTATAAAGGGGTAACTATTAATAAAATATCCCATGTCATTGGATTGTTCGCAGATGATATTATTCTAACACTTACCAACCCAATTGAATCCATTGAAGCACTACTGCAGACTATCTCAGAAATTAGTAATATTAGTTATTATAAGATAAACTTGTCAAAATGCAACATTTTAAATATTGGGATCCCTCTAAAGACACAAAAGACTATAGCTGAAAAATTTCCCTTTACTCAGGTTCGGAATGCTCTCCCTTATCTGAGAATAAAACTATCGTACCCTAGCGTTGACACCTACAAATACAACTTTTCACCCCTACTCAAAACAATACAAGATAAACTAAAAAAGTTAAGAACTATTGAACTCTCTTGGATAGGCAGAATATCTGCTTTCAAAATGTCTCTTTTACCTAAAATTTTATATTTATTTAGAACTTTACCTATTGTTCTCCCTACACAATTTTTCATAACTATTCAAAACTCATTGAATTACTTTATTTGGAATTACAAAAGGCCTAGAATTGCTAGTCGTTTTCTTATACGTCAGAGAAAGGTAGGGGGGGTGGGACTACCACTGATCCAAGATTATTACTTTACTTCTCTATTAGATCAGCTGGAGAAATGCCTTTTTCTTAACACCCAAACAAGATGGCTAAATATAGAAACTTCCATATTAAATGGAGATGACTACTTGGCTTATTTAATAGCAACTTCACTTACATCTAAAATTAAAATCCCATATCTATACTCAATAGAAGCTATGGTATTAGCATGGAAAAAATTAATAAAGTTATCTGATTCCCTAGAGGACTCACTTCCTCTTCAAACCCCTATTAGATCATACGAATATCTAATTAACAATTTGAATATATCATCATGGGCGAATAAAGGATATAATTATATGCATAACCTCCCTACCTTTTCTTATTTAGCGGATAAATTATGGCAAATCCAACATTTGTTAAAATCCTCTTTGTTCCTACCATTAATGTATCATCCAAATTCTGGCATCGTTGTCAAGGTACCATATCCCATAAGCGGGGTATCTCTATTTATTAAAACCTTTTACAATCCAAAGACAAATGGCAGAGACTCCCAATTTTTTCTATATGGTAGAAAGACCTGCAGTGTACAATCACTTTAGCTAAATGGAAAGCTGCCGTTATTTCTATGATCTCCTTTACTAAGTGCTTATCCCACTGGGAGTGTTACCAAAAAACGCTTTTAAGATGGTAGAGAACCCCTTATAGACTGGCAAAATTTACCCCTAACTACTCTCAATTATGTTGGCGAGGGTGCGGGGACATTGGTACGTATATGCATATGTTCTGGGAATGTACCAAAATTCACTCATTTTGGTTAGAAATCTCCAATTTGTTACAGAAAATTATCGGTAGCTCCTTCAATATTTCCCCTGAACTCGTGATACTAAATATAGGAATAGATAATTTCCCTAGCTCTCACAGGGTGGTAATTTCTCATATTTTAATAGCTGCGAGACTAACAATAGTGACTGTGACTGTGAACCTCTTTTGGTTATTATTTTTTTTCTTTCTTACATTTTGTTTAACATGTTTTCTTTTGTATCTGTTTTATTATTTTATTTTATTTTATTGTTACTGTTATTGTACTGTTTAAAAAAGTAAAAACCTTTAATAACAATTTGATTTGAAAAAAAAAAGCCATAAAACACTTGCTATCCATCCAAAAGGACAGAAAAATGTATGTATTTCTCTACTAAAAATACAAATATTTAATTATGAATCACACAGCTCCATTACAAGTGATGTAGACCTCAAAGTAGATGCTGCTGGGCAGGCAAGGATCTGAATGGCATGTTCTGCCAGCTCCGGCCACTGCTTAGGCTTGGATACCCAGTTTTCCAGTGAGTCCTGGCTTTGCAGGTTGCAGATGTCCCATGCAGAGCTCATGTATTCCTTCACCATGACTGAGTACCACTGCTGAGTGTCATTAGCAATTGCTGCACGACTGGCAGCTTGCTTTGCTGAGAAAAAACCTGCATAGTTTGGCTTAGACGTCCTCTACCGCTGCTGCCACCCATGCCGCTTAAAGCAGTTGTTTGGCACCCATGGCTGGTGGAACTGCCATAGGGATCCCTGCTGCTGCTGCTGGCAGCTGGAAAGGCTGAGCACAAGTCCCTTACAAGCACTTCTTGGTAGTGCTGCATTTTAGGTCCCCTGTATTGGGGCAAGATCTGTTGTTGTATCTCAGGCTTGTAACGTGGATCCAGTAACGTAGCAATCCAATAGTCGTCAGTCTTTGTTTTTATGTGTTGTATGCGTGGATCTTTGGCTAGGCACTCCTGCATGAAGGCTGTCATGTGGTTTAATCTACCCACAGCTGAGGTAATTCTGGACCCACACTCCTGTGGGTCGAACAGCAGCACAGGGTCGCCCTCCTCCCCTTTTCCCATGCCTGCAATGTCCTCCTCATCCTCATCCTTTTCCACCCACTCCTCTTTCTGGATTTGTGGTGCACTATGCCTAGTAGGCACGCATGTCCGAGATGATGTTTGATTGAAACGTCATCTCTTGATGCAGCGTCTGCTCTGTGTCGTGTCCGAGATCCACCATCATCTGTTCCAGCAGGCATATGATGGGGATGGTGTCACTGACACAGGCCTGATCTCTGCTGATCATCCTGGTGGCCTCTTCAAAAGGTGACAATACAGTGCACAAGTCCTCAATTTGCAGCCACTCTGCAGGGCTGAAGAAAGGTAGTGTAGGTATACGTCTGAAACGGACAGACTCTGCCACGTAATCCACCACCGCTTCCTGTTGATCAGCCAGCCGCTGCAGCATGTAAAAGGTGGAATTCCAATGTGTGGCCACATCACAAATCAACCAGTGCACTGGCAGGTTGAGATTTCGCTGTAAATCCACCAATCTGGCACTGGCTGTGTACGACTGGCAAAAATGCGCTGACAACTTTCTGGCCTTCAGCAACAGCAGCTGGAAGCCTGGGTAATTCCTAAGTAAGCGCTGTACTATCAGGTCGTGGACGTGAGCCAGGCAAGGTACGTGTGTGAGTTTCCCACAATGCAGGGCTGCCAGTAGATTGGCCCCGTTGTCACACACGACCTTCCTTGGCTGAAGTCTGTTGGGAGTTAGCCATATGTCCTCCTGCTCCCGCAAGACATTTAGAATGGCTGCCCCCGTGTGGCTGAGGGAACCCAGGCTTCGCAACCTCAGGACTGCGTGGCAACGTAGGAATTTTGCACCAAAATAGCAAACTGCAGGTTGTTTCTGGCGGTGAACAGATGCTGCCAAATGGGAGGTGCTGGGTCTCCACGGCAAAGTGTCCCTGGAGGAAGAAATTGAGGCACAAGAGTCAAAGGAGGAGGTGGAAGTGGAGGTTGAGGAGGAAATTGCATGGCGATGTGCTCTGGGCAGAGGTAGGTATGCAGGCCTTGCTGCAGCTGCATCTTCCCCTG
>NC_092870.1:11578852-11580207 GCF_032062135.1 Pyxicephalus adspersus | reverse complement strand
GCAATCAGCTGTGCAATTGCCGCATTGATTAGCTTTGTTTTGGGGTCATTTGGGCCATATTTCCTCTTGCGCTCCAGCATCTGGGGTATGGAAGGTTGGATGCTGCTAATGCTAACCACAGAAACATTGGATGATGGGGTAGAAGTTGTGGGGGATGGCAATGATGCCTGGTCTTGACTGCTAGCAATGCGACAGACAGCAGCCGATCTGCGTTGGAGCTCCTGCTCACTGCTGGTGGAGCCTGAAAAAGGTAATGCCCCACTCAAATTGCTGGCAGCAGCACGGGTAACTTTGGTGGCAGAAGGAGGAAAGGCAGCGGAGGAAGATCGAGCAAGTTGAGCTCGCTTCTTGGGTGGAGGTGGTCGCACAGAGCTCTGTGCTTTCACCAGGTGTTCCCGCCAGGTTACCAGGTGGTGGCTTTTTAAATGGGTGCTCATGCAACTTGTTCCAAGTTTGTTTGGGTTTTTGCCTCATTTGAAGTGTTGAGCACACATTCTGCAGATGACCATAGTGTTGTCATCACTATGGACATTAAAAAATGCCCACTCAGGCGAACATCTAACTGGGTCGAAAGGTGCTCTGGAGCTGGTGCTCGTGGTGGCGGTCCGCGGTTGTTGAGGCATAGCTGTGGTGACAGCTTCCGACGATTTACGACTATGTCTTGCCTCACTGGTACTTGAAGAATGCAGAGTGTGGGCAGCTTTTATCCTCTTCCTCCCTCTCCCCCTTTGAGGGTGCTCTGCAACCTCCTCTTCTTCCTCCTCCTCCTCCTCCTCTTCTTCCTGCCTATGATGATCTCCTTGTTCGCCCCTTGTCGGATCAACGACATCATCATCATCATCAGAAGAGACAGTTTCCCTATATGTGCCGAAAGGAAGCAGCGGCCTTTTGGAGCCAGTTTGAATTGGCTGGTCTGGCTGAGAGTGTTCTGGTGAAAAGTAAGTGGGGGGAAAGCCTGTGAACTGACTCTCTTCGTCAGATGAGTGAAACAACTGAGCATCTTCAATGAATGATTGTAGCTCCGCCTCTCCAACCCCTCGGTGGGACTCCTCTACATACTGCCGTACACGTGACTTTCCAGTCGCTGATGAAGAACTAGGAGGAACAGGTGTATCATGGACTGTACTGTCCAGGCTGGGTCATGTACTCTACTACCTCTTGTTCATGGTGTGGTAATAATGGACACCCACCACCAACAGCAGCGCTTCTTGTTCTTGGGTCTGCACCTAAAAACAAACTCATACTGCTTTGCTTGCCACCCCTGCCAAAGCTGCCCTTTCCTCTTTGGCCAGACATTGTAGAAATTTTTTTTGTGTGGCTTGACACCCTGCAAAATACTTTGTAGCTAATATGCT
>NC_092870.1:11556114-11576918 GCF_032062135.1 Pyxicephalus adspersus | reverse complement strand
TATCTATTATCTATCTATCTATCTATCTATCTATCTATCATCTATCTATCTATCTATCTATCTATCTATCTATCTATCATCTATCTATCTATCTATCTATCTATCATCTATCTATCTATCTATCTATCTATCTCTCTATCTAGCAAACAGTGAAACACTCTACCTATCTGAGTACAGCAGATTTCAGGACTGCACCAATACAGTACAATCCAACAATCTATCTGACTAATAGTGTGAGTGTGACACAGTCTAAGTAAAGCACTTTTTTCACTTTGACAAAGCAAGCCAAGCAGCACAGAAAGGTTGTGATGCTAGCAAATCTCTGTCAGGAGTGGGAAATGCAGGCATGCCCTGGCCTTATATAGGCCAATGGCTGCCTGTGTGGCATGCAGTGACAGACAGCCAATCGGCTGCCTGCCACAACAAACATAGAGCGGAGCATCCCTGCTGTTATTGGAGGGCCCTAGGCATCATGGGGGAGCTCCCTAGGCATTGTACAAAATTGGGGTCGGGTCCACCCGAATTCAAACGGTCATATTCCGGTCGAATTCGAACAACAACACTACTGTGCAGGTTGAATACCCCACTGTTACCCACTGGGGTTAAACTTAACAAATTATACAGGATGACATTAAAAAATCTGGCTAGTGATAATCTGGTTCCTTCAGTTTTCCAGGGGCGCTGTTTATGTTTTGATTGCGCTGTACTCCAGAAAAAGCTGTTAGGTCTTGTTTGCACGTGCTTTCCTTCTCATTTATTTGCTGCTGTATGCATTATGGATTCAGGCAAAGAGTCAGGCATTTTGGCAAAGAAAAGAGGTGTAAAACGTAAACACCTTGCGTTGTCAATCGCAGAGAAAGTGGAAATGCTAAAACAACTTGATAGCGACGTGTCTGTGTGAACCATTTTTGAAACATACAACGTTGGCTCTTTACCAGTGTATGATAATCAAAAACAGAAAGAAAACCTGCTAAAGTTCTTTTCTGACAGTGGATCAAAAAAACAAATGTTTGTGAGAAACCTAATGACGGCAGGAAAACGTTCAGAACTAGACCAAGTACCCATTAAACCTGGTTTGATCTTCGTGTAAGTCGAAGTGTGGAAATTTCTGGTGATTTATTAAAGGAACAAGCCAAGGTGTTTCATGAAGGGCTGCAATTGCAACACAAATTTAAATATTCAGAAGGTTGGTTGCATCGTTTCAAGTTGCGACATGGCTTACAGTTTCGTGTGGTGAAAAACGTTCAGCAGACAAAGATGCAGCTAATGCATATGTGGACGAATTTGCAAAGTTAGTTAGTGATGAACATTTAAGTCCTGAACAAGTGTACAATGCTGATGAGACTACCTTGTTTTGGAGATGTACGCCAAAAAAAAAAACTCTGATGCAGAATCGCCGAGGACCTTCAAGGGAATTACACAGTTTCCTGTCCATTACCATACCAACAAGAAGGGGTGGGTTACCACTGATATTACATGGTTACAAAAATGTTTTGTTCCTGAGGCTAGGGCTCACTATAACTCGGTTGGACTAGACCCTAAATGCAAGATACTTCTCATTTTAGACAATTGTTCGGCACATCCAAAAGCCGATCTTCTAGTGAAAGATAATGTTTTTGTTGTCTACCTCTCACCCAACTGCACATCACTAATTCAACCACAGGACAATGGCATTATACGTTCTATGAAGTGTACGTATGGATACCTGTTCATTAGGTGCCTAGTTAATTCAGTTAATTCATGACAGAAGTTCATAAAAGAATTTAACATTAGGGATGCAGTGTACTGTGTTGCTAATGCGTGGAAGTCTGTGAAAACATCAACACTGAAAAATGGATGGAATAAATTGTGGCCCAGTTTATTGGTTACTTCTCATTCTAACGAAGATAGTGAAAATAATTTTGCAGGGGTTAGGGTTTCCAAAGAAAAGCAGCTTATACAGGAACTTCTTTATTATGTTAAAGATGTAACTAATCCTGATGCCAAGGAGCTTTCATCAAGGATAAATAAAGATGTTTTAACGGAATTGATGGATGCTGATGATAATGCGCCTTCAGTTTATCATTACACTGATTCAGAAATTGTAAATATGGTAAAAAGTCCAAAGAGAAATGCCTGTACAGGTAGCAAAGATGAAAGCAGTGACGGAAATTAGGAAAATGTGAGAGAACTAATTTCTATTGACAGGTTAATTACGTTGACAACTGAACTGCTGGCTCCACTAGAGCAACAAAGTTTTGTAAGTGAACAAGAAATCATGAATGTTTACTTGCGAAACATAAAATTATTAGCTGAAAGATAAAATTATTAGAGAAAGACCCAAGTATATGAAGCAACAGACACTGCACAATATATTCAAGAAAATAGCTGGGAAGCAGGACGAAGCAGCAGTGTCCACATTTGATAATCCACTGCCATCAGCTTCAAGTCAACCAGATGTGCTGTCACCACTATCAACATTTCCTCCACAAATTGAAGCTGTTCCTGTTGCTGAGGCTGCTGTTACTGTCAGTCATGAAGATGATCATCCTGACAGCCCATCTGCTATTTAGCTTCTTTTGGAGGGTACAGTAATGATTAAAGTTCTGAGGCAATATTTTGTTTAGTTGAACTAAAAATCTAAAAAACTTGTTTTATTTAGTTGGTAAACATTAAAATTTAATTTTGCTTTTCATTTAGTGTCATTTCATTAAGTGTTATTTCATTTTAATACAGCATATATATAACTTTCAAAAATCCGGAATTTTCGAAAATCCGCCACTCCTCAGGTCCGGAGGTTGCCTGATTTTTTAATGTCAGCCTGTATGTACTCTATATAATTGTGTCCTATATGATTTTCACTATAATTCACTCAATACAAGTTATAATTTGCCACAAAACCCCAGCTATCCACTTCTTTATTTTTATTACCTTTTCTACACAAAAACACCAAAATATATATTCCAGAAGTAATAAGTTTAAAAGGCTACAATTAAAACCTATGTGGCTCACAGCTGATGTTAAAAAAGCCATAAACAACAAAAAAGAGCATTCTAAAAATATAAATATGAAGGACCACCTTCATCGTTTAAAAACTATAAAGAATATAACAAAAGATGTAAAAAGGAGATAAAATGTGCAAAACTTCAAAATGAAAGACTGATTGCAAAGGTATGCAAAAGTAAGTCAAACCCCAAAATAATTTTTAAATATATTATTAGCAAAAAGATCAGATCTGAGCATGTAGGCCCCTTAAAGGATGTCTCTGGGTTGGTAAGGATAAAGAAAAGACGGATTTACTAAACACTTTTTTTAGCTCTGTGTACACAGAGGCAAATGGCAGAGCTCAAAATTCATAATAGCATTGTCAGTGCCCTGATCAGTCACAATGGCTCAACATTGATATGACTGAGAAACAGTTGGGCAAAATTAAGGTTGACAAAACACCAGGACTTGATGGATTACATCCACGTGTCCTCAAAGAACTGAGCACAGTTATTTTAAAGCCATTATTTCTGAGAAGCTCTTTTTAGAGGCTCTTTAATCACTGGCATGGTACCAATGGATTGGCATAAGGCCAATGTGGTTCCTGTCTTCAAAAAGGGAGCAAAGCCATTACCTAGTAACTACAGACCACTAAGTTTAACGTCCATAGTTGTAAAGGTCCTAGAGAGTTTGATAAAGAACCACATAGAGGAGTTTCTGCTAGAAAATAATATTATAAGTGATAGTCAGCATGGCTTCAAGAAAGTAAAGGTAAATTTACCTTCTTTTTATGAGGAAGTAAGTAAACAGGTAGACAGTGGAATAGCAGATGATATAATGTACTTGGACTTTGCTAAAGCATTTGGCACAGTACTCCACAGATGGTTAATATGCAAGTTAGGGTCAATAGGTTTAGAAAAGTTAATCTGTAAATTTGTAAATAAATAGAAAACTGGCTTAACCACCTGGCCGGTAAACCTGTCCTTGGTTCGGGTCTATCGATTTTGCAAAAATCGATAAACCCAAACTTTTCTCACCGTATAAATCCAAATCACTTACCTGGTCCCCGCTGCGATGATCCAGCGTCGATCGAAAAAAAAAAATACTCACCTTCTCCCCGCAGCTCCTCCGGACACGTCTTCTGTCTTCATCCGGCGAGTGCAGTGACGATCACCGGTTTTTCCCGGGTAAAGTACTTTCTTGTAATAAAAGAGGAATAGACTGCAGAGATGGAGACATAATCCTGCCCCTGTACAAAGCATTGGTCACACCACATCTGGAATATGCAGTCCAGTTTTGGGTACCAGTTCACTAAAAGGACATTGTGGGATTGGAGAGAGTGCAGAGAAGGGCAACTAAACTAATAATAGGAATGGAGGAGCTCAGCTATGATGGGATCTGTGACAGTTACAAAGCTGATATTAGTCTAACATTTGGCTGCACTGCTTACTGCATCCCAGGGCTGTTTACCAAAACACATCGATAGGTCATGTTACTGCTTGTCCGGGACAACCACAGTTGTGAGGATTGACCCAACCTCACTCTTAAGTTAAGAGCATTAAGGACATTTAGACTAGTTACACACACAGGTACACAACACAGCGATGTAAACATCTCACACACGTGTACACATCTCCTAACTACTCAAGTTCGAGTGACGGACCTTGTGACTCACCAGACTAGACAATGCAACTTAGCAATGCAAGCAAGGAAAGAACCCCGGTAAGCTAGAAAGGCTTACCTGCAGGGTGGGTCAGGTTCCAATTGCTTCAATGCAGTTACTGAGGCGCTGGTCCATCATCATCTGTCCATCCCGGGTTTCGACTGGTGTCAAGGAAAAATGTATCTATTTCTTGAAGAAATGTCAGCTGTTAGGTTAATATTACGATCGTAAGAGAGCTGACACAGAGACCAGTATAACTATAGAGTTGCTTTTCTGATTTATTCAGAAAAGATAGTGTTATTTATACAAAGTAAAGTAGGTGGTAAAGAAAAGTAAATATTGGTTTGAAGTGATAAACTCCCACTCTAGTTGTAAGAGTGATTCGGTGTTGGATTGTAATTGCTGACCAAGTGGGGAGTTGTGAATATGTAGAAATCAAGAATAAATGGTAAGTTAATGTTTATTTTAACCATACAACACTGATTCAGTATATACAGGGATCAACAATTGATAATAAATTGATATTAATTTAGTCAAGCAGCAATAATTCAATTGCAGGATCATCTGTAACTTGTGTGTAAAGATGTGCATAAAGTTCTTCACATTGATCAGCAGGTTTCCCAATGAAAGCATCGGATAGAAATCAACTGGAGTTGAAGAAAAGCACGTAGTGAAGATGGCGGTTGATGATAAAATTATTGGGAATATAGTGGCGCGGGTGGATCGTTGGCAGCCGTCCAAAGGGCCACCGATCCGCTGCCTCTCATTCGATGCTTTAATTGAGAAACCTGCTAATCGACGTGAAGAACTTCATGCACATCTTTATGCTTGAAGAGACAGGGCCACTAGGGGGCGCTACGGCTTGTACAGGGGTGGTGTGAGCCCTGAGAAGGGCCAAGGCGCAGAGTCTAAGCAGTAACCAGGTTTTCTCCAGAGCCTCTGATGGTGAGGATGTTGCGCTGCTGGTTACTGCCAGATTGCGGTCCTTGGGTACACCAGGGTAGGCAGGAGGATACACAGTACCAAATCACAAGGTAGAAGAGGCAGGCAGGCAGCAAGCAAGATGTGTCAGGTCACAAGCCAGGGGTCAAATACCAGGGATCCAGGAGACAGACACCAGTGACACAGGGGCCACTGCGGACACAGGGAACACAGAATACACTGGAAGCAACAGGAGGCACAGGTGACACAGGAATATCCACAGACAGAGAGAAACACTGGAATAGTACAAGGGAATGGACTGGAAACAACTGACTGGGCAACAAGGGGTTAACAGAAGAGCTAAACAGAGGAAACACTGAATTAAGCACCAGGTGAACAGGAACTAGCTCAACAGAACTAGGGGCTCAGCACTAGTGGAGACTTGTTGCATGAAAGCTGAGTGTTGTATCTGAGCTAGCTGAATATCCAGGGCTGGTTAAGATGGCTATTTCCTGATTGGCCAGCAAAGCTGATAAAGCTTTCTAGTGTAGGCACGCCCAGAATCAGAACTGCCCGCATGCGCGGGAGGCAAGCATCTGCACCGTAGTAAGGAAGAGGTAAGTGTAACATGCACTTTGTCAAATCATTTCTGGTTTCACCAGATGGGCACCCTAGAATTTTGTTGAAAATAGCCTGTAAATCCTCTTGTGGTCCAGAAGTGGGCATGGTTTATTGTTTCTCGCATCCTCTCTCTCCCTTTCTCTTTTCTCACTTATTCACCCTGTTCCATTCACCATTTTTTTGTATACCCACTTTATTTGTCCTTGAATGTTTCTGTTTTCTTTCCCTTTTGTGTGATATCTTTTTATTTGCTCCTTTTCTTGGTTTCCCCTTTTGTTTTATCTACTCCTTCCTTTTGCTTGTCTTGTCGTACTTCCTATACCTACCTTGTAAGGTCCTGGTCCGTACCAGCATTCTCCAGACACCAGTCTCCCAATCTAATGCCGCAGTCTTCACCTATAGCAGCCCCCGCTCAGCCTCGGGGGACTGGTTGCGTCTGCCAGCACTCAGTTGTCCCCAGGACTTTGTGCACAAGGGATGGTGTCTGGGGATAGGCCCGGCAGCAGACCAGGAGCCCACAGATACACAGTACAGAGAATTCAGAAAACAAGCTAAAGTCAAACACAAGAGATCAGTCCACCAAACGAGGTACAAATTAAAAGGCACAAGCAGAGTCGTGGTCACAGACAAAGGTCGGTCCAGTCTGAGTTCAAGCGGATTGTCAGCAACAGAAAAACACTCAAGGATCTCTCCAGCACAGATAAGCCCAGGTAACGCTATAACAGGCACCGAAGACTCGAAGCAGAGAGGCTATTAAGCCCCAACAGCCAATGACAGCATAGGATTGCTTCAGGAAACAGCTGCAATACAGCTCCAATTCCACACAGCTAAAACACAGCTAAAAAGAAACAAGGATGCTGCAATCCTCAGAGCACTAATCCCCAAACCCCTATGCTCAGCCGTCGGAGGGAATAGGCCGAGCGCACCCTCCTGCAGTGGGGCACTTCCTGGGATTGTAGGGCCAAAGAGCACCTCCTAACATACCTAGTCCGCGTCCACATCTCTTCTCTCTTTTTTGCTCCTCTACCGCCCACACTCATTCTGGATGTCGACAGTATCCGGGCTGGGCCTCTTCCTGTATCTGGAGCGCACAGTGCACTCCACTCTGGCCTGTCTACAGCAGCTGCCCCTGATAATGTCATCCTTCAGGGCCGGAACTGTTCTGACCCGTGGAACGCCGATGTGCAGGTCCCGGATATCCCTGGCATCGGGTAAGTATAAGAGCAGTGTGGGGGAAACTGGTGCAGGTCTGATGGATTCACAGGCATCCATATATAATTTTGCATACCAACTCATTTGGATATATCCTTTCCTTGTGATGTACTCTTTAACCTGTAAGTATTATTTAAACATTATTATCTTCTTCAGCCACCTGTCTTTTGTGGTGATTATGGTGCATATACATATATATCTTTTGGAGTTATTGTTCTGCTATATATATATTGGAACCAGTTTTTATCTAATTTTGAGTACATCCTCTACATCTTTGTTTGTGTACTTGGATATCTACATATTGCTTGTTGGAGCCTGTTCACCCACTTTTCTGTACTGGTGACCATTGTAGGCAACCAGCAGGAAAGGTACTAGAGGACAGATATGTGCCATGCAGGTTGCTGATCTCAGTGCTATAATTCCAGGGATTGCAGTGTGGCTGTTCCAGCTGTTCCAGCTGTCCATCCCAGGTTTTTCCCCACTTGAGAGAGAGAAAAGACTCTGCACAAGGTGACTCTAGTTTTTTCTGCCTATTTGAAAATGGACTGTTATAGACACGGGACAGCTGAAGATAAGTGCTTAAATGTTTGATCTTTAACCGGCTGACGTTAAGCCATCCTGTTGGGATAATTTTGTTGTTTTTTTTTTTCAATAAAACCCTGATGCGGCATCCAGTCCTGCTAGTTGCCTACCATTTGTCAAGCTAACTCCCACACCATGTATCCATTTACTTGTTTGTAACCGTTCCCTGATGAAGCATAATATATACGCGAAACACGTCAGAACATACAAGATTATTACATGAATAAAGTTTGTATGCTTAGGCTACCATCTGCTAAGTTAAGCACTATAACCTGGCTACTCAGCTTGAAAATTGTTTGCAATTGTTTCAAACAAGGTGGCCATTTTTAATTTGTTTCCCTACATGGAGATTGGTAATTAGGATATATTACTAATAAAAGGTTTTTATACATGTGTATGGTATTAAATGTACTGCCTTAAAATCCCACAAAATCGAGTTTTTGTTAAGTTGATCTTTGAATAGGGATGTTGGCAGTGGGTAAGAATAATTTTATTTGACAGATTAGATCTATCCCCTTGTCTAAGATAGACTGTATTACCAATGGCAAATCAGGTTGTTGAGTAGCATCAGGAAGGCTGCGTACTCTAATATTGTCGAGCCTGGATCTGTTTTCAAGGTCCTTGAAAGCATTGAAAGTGTTAATTTTGTTGATATATTTTTGATATAACTTAATCCTATGTTTTAATTCCTGTTTTTATAAATCCAATGTGTTAATGTTTCATGATACAAATTTTTATTGAGGAAGCCGTCGCAGACATACCACAGGCCCTTTGTTCCTGCTGACTACAAAATGGTTATTTTGAAGTGTTTTTAATTGGTAATAATCATAATCATACATTTCTGACACATCTTTTATCTGATGTCTTGATTGACCTCAAGGAACTTGTTGATGATTGTTCTGATTGGTCAAATACATCGTATCACGCAGTCCACATGCTTTGGTTTGTGTGTATAATCTTGCCTTTGTGCCAATAAACTTTGAGAGCTTGAAACCATCACCTGTGTGAGGTGTTTTACTCTCCCGGTACCACAGACAGAGCCTAGCACCATACAGGGTACTGGTCTGGGACCAGGCAACAGAACTTACCGCTAACAATTTGGGTGCTCATCCGGGATACTCAAGACCAGGATTGGGTAAGTGGAAATAATCTTTCTACCTCTACCCTCCCCTGTGTCACTCTGAGTATTTAAAAGAACCCAGTTTGAGCTTAGTGTTAGTTACAAAGAGTGCTGCGGTAGCACCCCCTCTGAATTAAAAGAAATAGAAAACTGGGTTCTCTGAGTGATTTAAAGGAAAATAGATCACTAGGTTATTGTGCACAAAGGGTGCTAGTCTATGTCTGATTATAATATAAGTACCTATCTCTTTATGCTTATCCTGCATTGCTGTTTTCTGTTTAAGTGATTGTTTAATATTTACATCATGGGCAACTCCCAAGGTATGTGGGGTGACCTTTCTAAGAAATATTTTATGAAAACCATCAAATAACGTAGTAAAGCTAATTCCCAATCAGCCTTAGAGTCCCCTTACAATATTCATGGGGAAACACAAGTTGACTTTGTCAAAAGGTGAGCAGGAGATTACTATACAAACCCTTTTACCCTTAACATGAATCAGGGTACTCAATCTCAAATGCCCCAATCCATTTCCAGTAAAGTGTTCTTTTTCAGGATTTCATATTATTTGCATACTGGGAATGTGTCTAGAAGAGGGGACAGAGTGGGGATACAAATTAGACCCCCAAGTACCCGGATGGGATAGGCTTTACATGCTGGTTTGTGGGCAGGTTTGGCACACATTAAGATTTTACTGGAAAGATTACAACACTACTCATGAGGTTACAAAAGCGCCTCATGTACCAACCCCGGTACCTACATCTGCACCTTACTCTCCTCCATATATACCCTTATACCCACAATTAGAGGAATCCTCAGAGATAGAAGAATAGACATTTATGCTACATAAAGGAAGGAGGAGAAACATACAGACAACGGTAGAAGGAGGGTCAAGGGCATCAGCCCCTGCAACACATGAGGATATAGGTGAAGGGCCAGTTACTCTTGAAACTATACAATTACCCACACCAACACATGCACCCAGATACCCTATTCAGTGGGGGGGGGTAGGCCCTACTTACAATCACTATAGGGAGGCCCAGAGGGTGACCCCACCGCCTTGATACAGATAACTGACTGTGCTGATGATAACCCAACTCTTTCTCTTTGTGTAAATGGGTCTGTCGTTTCCTTTTTAGTGGACACCGGAGCTACTTGCTCTGTCTTACAACATTGGTCAGGACCTTCTGTTCCCAGCGGTCCCCCTGTGGGTAAAAATGGAGCCACCACTCCCACTCGCAGGACACCTCCACCCCCCCTTTTCACTACACAAGGGGGGTACATCACTCACCACTCTTTTAAAGTGCTTCCTAATTGTCCTGTAAACCTTTTAGGATGAGACCTTATGGGTCCTCTTGGATTGTCCCTCTCTGTGAATCCAGGGAGGGTATTAAAGTAAAGACCACCCTCCAGCTGCCCCTACTCCAGGATGCAGCCATTCCACAAATGGTCTGGTCATCAGGGCCATATGATGTAGGATTCTTAGACTGTACACCTGTGGAAGGCAATAGCCTTATTCAGGAAGCATCAGGAGTCTCTTGTGTTCAGTGAAGCAAAGTTACTTTATTCATGCATGGAGATTCTCACAATCAGTTGACACATGCTCAAGGCACACTGAAGGAGAAGTCTGACATTCAGCCTAGAAACTCCCATATTTATACAGAACAAAACATATAGTATTGTACAGAAATGTTACACATCAGCAAACATGATTAATATCACATGTCAGCACTGTGATTTTTATTGCTTCCTTTAGCCTTGTGCTTTGTTCCTCTCTATAGCATGACAAACTGCCCAGCTGCAAACTGTTTCCTTTAAGATAACATGCTCCCACCACTATCTGGGCGTTTAGTAAATCGCAGGCTATGATTAGCCAAGGCCATGATGTTCTTCTCTTTTCTAAAAGCCCAAGGTCCTTTTCTATAAGCAAGGCGTAAGCAGATTTTTGATAACTATTCAGCATATAGGAAAAATGAGTATATAGATTTTTACTTTTAACATATCCCTCCTGTTTATCACAAATCTGCCAATATTATCTCCTTATAAATGTCCTTTTCAGAACTGGACTGTAGCCCTGTATACATTGTACTTGATGTTACTATGCCCATAACTAGCTTCTTAACACAGGGAATTACACAGCAGGACACAATAGCAAGCATGATTAGTACAACAAATACAATAACCAAGAACATTGTCAGAGTCCTTTTCCAGCTTGCAAAGTTGAACCAATCTCCCCAGGACTCGACTCCTGAGTTCTACGCTAGTTCATCTGACAAATCTTTAATCTTCTTCAGAGCTTTGGTGACTGATCCGTCTTTCCCGGTGTTATCTGGAATAAAAGTACAACAAGTCCCACCAGTCCCTTTGAGCACAGCACACACTCCTCCTTGCTGAGCCAACAACATGTCCAAAGCCATCCTGTTCTGCCGGACTGTGTGTGTAACAGCATCTAGTTGTTCTGCTAATCCTCCGATAGCATCTCTGGTAAAATTGATGAATCTTTGCTGATTATAGTAAATATAATTGATCCACCCCACATTCTTATTTATAGTTACTTGAGGAAACAGTCATTCAAATCCGGCTGCCACCTGGTCTCGGGCCTTGTAGTCATCGGGCACTCCTCGGGGTACCCCAATTGCATCAATATACACATGTGGATCAAGGCTCCCTTCAGGTGCTGACCTTTTCTTTCTCACATTTTCCGGTCGTTCTTCCTCGTCTTCTAGTTGTATAATGTGTAGGGGCATAAGCAACTGCACAGGAGAGCACTGTCCCTTCCACATTCTGGGCAAATAGTTCCTCATTTTCATGTTCCCACAGATCCAGTAGATATCTCCCAGTATTACTGTTTGGTTTTGCATACTCTCATTAAAGATTCTCATCTCATTACACCATCCATTGCTGAAATTCTTGAGATCCATTCCTGAACTGCTGGAATTCTAACAGGTATAATTACCTTTCAGAATTTCTGCATCTGGTATCCTTTTGAGTGAGTCTTTGGATGGTCTTATCATTGGATATTTGATTCTCGCAACACAGTTTGTACTATTATCCGTCTTATTCAGATATAAGGACAAAAAACAGATGTCTTGATTTTTGGGAACATGGAGAGGTACTGTCGCCAAGTAGGGCCTTGCTTGACCGTACACATAGCAATTAGACCTGTTCAAAGAATGGGCAGTGTATTTCATCCTCTCCAGTGACTTTATTTTCTTCAGATTCAGTGTGGCCTTTGCTTCGGCGAGTTCGGTTGGCTTTTCTAGTCACATTCCGATTGGCAGTAACACTGACCTGAGACTGCGCTTTTTGTTCCTGTTGTTGAGTATCATATATCTCCCTCCACCAAAATCCTAGCATTAATAGTCCCAGGATCACACAGGCTAACATTACGGCACCTCCTTCATGAGTCTTCCAGTATCCTGGGTCCAAAAGCCCCTTCTTGGGCGTCTTTTTGATTGTGAATGTAGGTTGAGGCATTTCCCTCATCTGATTTGGCTACTTGAGTATAGAATCAGATTCTCTACTCCCAGTTAGGTCTCTCTTCCGGGAAACTGTGACTAATAGTGCCCTCAGTTTCCTGAAACCACTGGATTCACCTCCTCATCAGGTTTAATGCTCACCTTTGCTACCTTGCAATGCGTTAGATGGACCCAAGATTGTCTTTCTGCTATTCTAACGGCAGTGGGGGTGGCTATTAAAACTTGATAAGGACCTTCCCACCGGGGAGAGTGCCAGTATTTCCTTTTGATGATCTTGGCTCTATTCCTCTGTGAACTCTCATCATCCCAGTGTCCCTCGGTGCATCAGACCAGGCGCCCGGGAGGAATCACTGACTAAATCTGAAATTAATTGGCTACATTTTTTCAGACGGGTACAAAACACCTCGTAACTCATAAATAATTGACCTTTGAGTTAATAAGGATACTCATCATCAGTTGGTTTATACTTCTGTTTCTTACTTCCAAATCCACCCATTTTACCCTCAGTTATATTGCAATTTATTCACCCAAATTCTCTCTTCAATCTGGTAGTGGGAGACTATGACACCTATTCCCGACTAGTCAGATCAACCCTCTCCACATCAAGACGAGCAGTCCTTACTCCTTACTTTACTGCCGTCCACCCGGCACCACCTCCTCGGGCCGGTAGTGGAAAACTATGATCTACACACTTCTAGTCAATAGGTATTTGCCCGGCAATATCCAAAGACTCACCTCAGCGTGGTCTATGGGTCAACTCCCCCCACATCAGAATAAACAATCAATATAACAAAGAGGTTACTTACAATTTTTAGAAGCAAAAAGACAGAGGCATCAACTAGCAGCAATATCCGTTAGCAACAGTCTCACTGAACGAGCTCCCGTCTATGGTTCGTTGGAAACGTCTTCCCACCGGTCACGGAGTCAAGCGGATGGCCTCTTTTTACGGTCTGTGATTACCGGAGGTCTTTATCGGTGTCTGTGAGTGATTGTGGACCCGTCATCCAGTTGATGTCCGATCTTCCAGTGGGGAGCGTTTCCGGCTCGAAGGACCAATTTGTGGAAGACAATAGCCTTATTCACGAAGCATCAGGAGTCTCTTGTGTTCAGTGAAGCAAAGTTTCTTTATTCATGCATGGAGATTCTCACAATCAGTTGACACGTGCTCAAGGCACACTGAAGGAGAAGTCTGACATTCAGCATAGAAGCTCCCATATTTATACAGAACAAGACATATAGTATTGTATAGGAATGTTACACATCAGCAAACATGATTAATATCACATGTCAGCACTGCGGTTTTATTGCTTCCTTTAGCCTTGAGTTTTGTTCCTCTCTATAGCATGACAAGCTGTCCAGCTGATAACATGCTCCCACCACTATCTGGGCGTTTAGTAAATCGCAGGCTATGATTAGCCAAGACCATGATGTTCTTCTCTTTTCTAAAAGCCCAAGCTCCTTTTCTATAAGCAAGGCGTAAGCAGATTTTTGATAATTATTCAGTATACTGCAAGAACGAGTATATAGATTTTTACTTTTAACACACCCTACACTGCTCTTGTTAAACCACACACACCCATTTATCACAAACAATATTTTGTGTCCGAGGGCAAAGATAAATCATTGGCACCAATGATCAAGTCTTTTTGTGCACTTCTTCTCCTTACAATACACCTGTCAAAAAACCTGATGGTTCCCACTGTTTAACCCAGGACCTCAGGGCTATTAATGAGCTACTCATACCTATAACACCTGTCATGGCAGATTTGACCACTATCATTAGAGCAGTGCCATCTGATACCCAGTATTACAGTGTTATTGATTTGGCAAATGCCTTTTTTTCCGTACCACTCTCACCTGAGACACAGCCATTGATGGCTTTTATTTTTATGGGACAACAATACATCTGGTGTCGACTTCCAAACTGCAGGTGAGTTTTTGTTGACTCGCCTGCAGTTTTCTCAATTGCTCTTCAGCAGGTTCTTGCCAACTGGCAGCCGCAGCATGGTTCCACCTTGATACATTATGTTGATGACTTGTTACTCTGTGGCCCTAGTCAGGAGGCATGTCAATTGGACAGTATTGTTTTACTCTGGTCTTTAGGGAATGAGGGTCAGAGGGTGTCACAAAAGAAGGTATAATTTTGCCTTCAGCAGGTTACTTTCCTGGGTATGCTCCTCACTCCAGGATCCAGGCTGCTGGCCCCCAGCCGAGTTCATGCCATTACCAGTCTGCCTTGCCCACAGACAAAACAACAACTGCTCAGTTTCTTTTGCATGAATAATTTTTGTAGACAATGGATCCCTGATTGTTCCTATTGGGATGCCTGTCTGCGTCTTGCCACTAGCCCCTCTGCACCCTCCACTGTTGTATGGTCATCAGAAATGTTAAAAGCCTTTTCTGTGTTACAAAGTTCATTGACCTCTGCCCCTGCATTGGGAATGCCTAATTATGTTGTACCTTTTGTATTATATGGGAGGGAAATTAAGACCTGTAGCCTACATCTTTAAGACGTTGCCTATTACAGTACAAGGTATGCCAGCATTTCTGCGTGCCCTGGCTGCTTGTGCGATGGCTGCAGAAAGCGTGCAACTCCTAACACTGGTATATGAGACGACATTGTACACCTCACACGCAGTTATGCATCTCCTTAAAAATCTTAACACACAACACTTCACCGCCCTCGGGATACGAAGTTATCCTAACATCCACAACTGGGCTTACCATTAAATATGCACCCACCAACACTGGACCAATTGCCATCCTAAATGGTCTTTTAGGTCTAAAAGGCCCGGAGAATGACATTACACCCCCTTACTCGTGCATAGAAGAGATACAGTCAAGCTCTTCCCCTAGGCCAGATCTCCTCACCACACCAATTCCAGATGCTATAGATTTGTTTGTGGATGGGTCTTGTTTTAGACCATCTGACCAAACTTACTATTCTGGTTATGCTATAGTACAGCTCCCAGACATTGTACTGGAGGCAGCAGCCCTCCCTGTCAATTTACCTCAAGCGACACTAACTAGAGCATGTAAAGTAATGGCTGGTAAAAGAGTTAACATTTTCACAGACTCCTGATATGTATTCGGGGTAGTGCACGATTTTGGTATGATTTGGCAGGGGAGTGGCTATACAACTGCAGATGGTAAACCCATTACCCACTCTGCTCTTATCACGGAATTACTCTGGGTTATCCATCTCCTAGAAGCAATTGTAATCATCAAATGCCAGGCACACACAACTTCCAACACTAGCATCGCCAGAGGCAACCGTTTAGCAGATCACTCATTGTTGATCAGCCTTCCACTCAAGCACTAATGCTCCCTGCAGAAACAGACCACAATCTTTAAATATCCCAGCTCCAAACCTTTGCTAGCAAAGATGATATTACCTTTTGGGAACCCCAAAAATTGCCCATTGATTCTCAAGGAATCTGGTCAAAAGGAGGGATCGTGGGATTACCACAAATAGCGGTACCCCTCATTGTTTTCCAAAATCATGGTATTGGCCATAAAGGTTTGCAACAGACTATGGGGGAAGTCACTAAATGATTCTGTGCCCAGAACCTAAAAGAACATACTCAGGCCATATGCTCTAGGTGTTTAACATGTGCTAGGAACAATGTGCAGGGAAGGAAAGTAGGAAAACACAAGCACCTTCTACCACCACAGGGCCCATTTCAAGAACTACAAATTGACTTCAAACATATGCCCAAAGCCTCCAATGGATGTCAGGTTATGTTAATGATCACAGACAGGTTTAACCGATGGGTAGAAGCATTTGTAGCTAGGAAAGAAGACGCACGGACTGTAGTAAAGATACTGTGCAAAAAATTAACAAAGAAGGAAATAAGTGTAGCGGCTTGTAAGAAAATTTTCCTGTTTCCCTTATCCCTTTTCTTGAATGTCAGTATCTCCACTAAGTCTCTATTAGCTAAATAATCACACCGATCTTAAATAACAAGATATTTATTAACAATGAACACAGAATTAATGTTTACACACCTGCCAGGATATTCCTGCTCACAGAGGTGTTATCTCAACCTCCCACTGTCATTCCCAGAGGCTTTTCAGAGTCAACCCCCAACAGGTTCCACCAACAGCCAGTTTGCATATGAGTGCTAATTTCATGCCACCCATGTTACGCATTCCAACACGGCTCCTTATGACAACCATGTTTTTGTAAAAACTAATAACATTTTTTATTTAGCTTATTAAGATAAACTTACAAATGTACACATACTTATAAAGAAAAGGGTGTGATTCTGACAATTTGAAACAAAATTATTTTGACAATTGTATTTAGGGTAGATTTTTTCATTAATGATTTTGATCTTAAGTTTAGTAGGTCAAATTGTACACCATATAATTACAGTCTCTCTTGACGCGTGTCGCCCTCATGGGCTTCTTCAGGGGATAGTAAGACCTTGGTATATTGACCCAAAAATCAGTGCAATAAATAGAAGATCAGAAACTGGAGTCACATCAAATGTCAAGTCAATTCAGATGAGGATTAGCGAACTAAGTAAGCTTTGGACAGTGTTTTATTGGGTACTGGTGATAATTATGCTTGCTTGTTAATAATTGTATAGTTTCGAGTTATATGTAAGTACTCGAGTTAATTTGAGATTGGTAGATCATAATTCATAGAATTGAAATATCCTGGAATTGGAATCCTAATGGGAACTTTAAACAGATGTTCTTAATGATTGGGATATTGCTAATTATGACAAATCTTTGGAACATGTATAGGCTTGTATAAGGTTAACCTTATAGGTCATTGGAAAGATGCTTTTATAGAAAGATGGAAAACACAGGCGTGTTCAGTTGGACCTGTGTTCAAACTGATATGGGAGAGAGGAACAGCAGGGAGGGCTGGTAACGGCTGACAACTGTCGCAGTAGTTTTGTTTAAAATTGTCAGAGTTTTTACAAAAACATGGCTGCCAGAAAGAGCCGCTACACTTATTTCCTTCTTTGTTAATTTATACCTATGGGGCTCAGCAATTACTTCAATAACATAAGAGCCTATCACTAAGGATTGGTTATTTCCTGTACTGATCTTTACTGTGCAAAGAAATTATCCCTAGGTTTGGATGTCCAGTAAGAATAAGCTCAGACAATGGTACACCTTTTTGCATACAATGTAACACAAGAAATAGCAAAACTACTAGCTATAGAGTGGAAATTTCAAATACCATACCATCCTCAGAGCGCAGGAGTAGTAGAAAGAACTAATAAGACAGTTAAGGACGAATAACGAAAGGCAACTAGAGGTACCTTCCACAAATGGGATCAGTACCTACCTGCAGTGTTAGCCAAAATTAGAATGACACCCAATCCAATTAGTAAATTATCACCATTTGAAATTTTAGTGGGAAGGTCCTTCCCTACCCCATGGGTTAAGGAACCTTTAATATTGCTACCAGGGGATCTCCAACAAATACAAGATCAATATGTAGCTAAACGTATTGAAAAACTGAACAGCAACTATGGTGATGTGTCTGCATCTTTTCCTTTGCATTCAGACCAATCTACACATCCATTTAAACCAGGAGACATGGTCCTGATCAAGGCCCTTTATAAGCATAAGTCCTTGGATCCACCGTACGGTTCTTCCGTCACAGTTCAGGCAATTACCAGAACCGCAGTCCTTACTAGCGGAGGTCCCACATGGATTCACGCTTCGAGAGTAAAGAAATTGCCGCCGATCAAGTGCCAGGATGATGCTTCTTGATCCACGAGTGTCAACCCGGATGCTTGTCTGCTGTTTTGGAGCTCTGATGGTCATATCCTGTTTCGTGTGGGTCACAACCACTTGCCACTATCACCCTCAAGATTTGCCCTTTGTTTGTCCCCAACCACACCATAACCCAAATAATGACTCTACCCTGTGTTTGAGGAAGCTGTTGCAGACATACCACAGGTCTTTTGTTCCTGTTCTTTTACTGGAACATTTCATACATATTCTTTGGACTACAAGATGGTTATTTTGAAGTGTTTTTAATTTGTTAACATTCATACGTTTCTGACACATCTTGTATTTCATGTTTTGATTGATCAAATACATCTTACAGTCCATACGCTTTGATTTGTGTATATAATCTTGCCTTTGTGGCAATAAACTTTGAGAGGTTGAAAATTTCACCTGTGTGAGGTGCCTTACTCTACCAGTACCGCAGACAGTGCCTAGCACCATAGAGGGTACTGGTCTGGGACCAGACAACAGAACTGACTGCTAACAGTTCTCAAGATAAAGTTTGAGATCCCTAATTGCAGAGGCCTGAGAGGAGACCCTGGAGATCATCATCAACTGTATCCACCTTTCCTGCTAGATTTTGAAGATCTGTACTCAAAGCATACATTTCGGCTCTAAATGTTGCCTTAACCTCCTGTATTAGTGGACAAAAGTCATCTCTGGTAGGGAGATGTTGTACATATGTTTGCCATGATTTACAGGTAGAGTAGCCACCTGAGCAGCTTTGTAGGGACTCTGGTAGTCAGAAGGTATAGTGCCAATGCCCATGTTAGTTGCATTGCCCTGTGGTATCCCGGTGCCCAAAGGAGATTGGATGATCAGGAGATTGAAGTGACAGGACCCTTTTGCTGTGTACCCACTGAGGATCATGTGGAAGGATAATTAGGAAGGGCCCTCTGTGAAGGACTCACCATTGAAGCATGTGAGGAAGCTGCTGGAGGATCCTTCATAGAGCCAGATACTGCAGATGAGTATATATGCAGAGTTGCAGGGGAATAAGGGTGACTATCTGCCTTCTCTGTAGCTGTGCTCGTAAAGACAGTGAGTGGTGGAGCTCTGTGCCCTTCTGATCTGGCTGTGCCCGCAGAAGAGCTCAGAGATCCCCACGTAATCCAGCGCCATCTTCAAGCCCCAAGTCGTGCTGACTGGCTCGGGGGAGAAAAAATGATGAAGAGAGGCTTGGGAAGACGGAGTGGATCTCCCTCTGGATTCTGAGGTGGGTGCCGACTTTTGCTTCCGTTGTTTCCCCATGACAAAATGAAGTTGTGCCCAGTATGATCGCGGTTTAAGCAGGCTGGTTGCGAAGCTTCATTCAGGTTGCAGTCCAGACCACACCCTATCCACAGTACTTTTCTATAAGACGTCATTGGGGTTACCTGTGATACCCAGGGCAGCCGAAGTTCTGCAGGCGCTGTTTAACTTTTGGGCACACGAAAGATGTCTGTGAGGTGGAGGTGACGTGCAGAAACTGCCTCCACCACGACCACCAAATTGAAGAGTGCCAAAGGGCGAATGTCACATCTGTAATGAGGATCAGTCAGTCAGTCCCTGACTAAGAAAGTCCAGGTAGGAAACTGTGCAGCCAGAGGAGAAAATGAGGTTGGTGGACCCTGAGCCAAGGAGATCCTATGCAGATGTGGCAGGTGGTGTAACTCCCAGGGCGTGTGCTCAGGAAGGACCGAGACTGTTACACACGTGTCCCCTCCCTCCCCTCTAGACGTGGCAGGAGATGTACTTGAAGGGGTGTGGGAGCCCACTGAAGTGGAAACCCTGGGGAATCTGGCCGGCGAGGGAGAGGCGAGAAACACACGTGTTGCTGAAAGTGAAGGGGAGGTCAAGACTGTTCCATGATGCCAGTCTAGAACAGGAGATGGAAACAGATCCTGTTTCTTTAAAGCGAAAAATAGAACAAGTAGACTCTCCTTCACCGTCTCAGATAATTGGGTCGTTCCCAAGTGGATCGGAATCGCCACAGTCGGACTACTCCATAGAGTCCAAATCATCACAAGCCTTTGCCAGCCCTGGAGAGGTTGAAACGATGAAAGGTATGATGGGCTTCTGCAAGGAGGTGCCAAAGCATAAGCCAAAACCAGCAGATGAGAGTGTGCCTACACTAAGGCCTGCAGAGGGAGGTGAGAGCACATATGCATCTGGAGCTGTGGAAGAGAGTGCTGGCATGGTAGTACCTGGAACCCCAGAAACGAGTACCACCAAGACCCTAGGCCTAAGAGGAAAAGGCAGAGGATTAAAATATTTATAATAGGATTTAAAATCTTAAAAAAATAGAATGAGATGAATTTCAAAATCTTATCAGTTAATGTCCGCAGCATTGGGAATGTAAATAGAAGGGCTGCCATTTTTAAATTGCCTGAAACTACATAGTTACATATAGTTACATTGTAGGTTAGGTTGAAAAAAGACATAAGTCCATCAAGTTCAACCACTAGGGAAATAAACATATCCCAGATATAAAACCCTATAAAAC
>NC_092870.1:11553406-11555480 GCF_032062135.1 Pyxicephalus adspersus | reverse complement strand
TGTCTCCATCTCTGCAGTCTATTCCTCTTTTATTACAAGAAAGTACTTTACTAGCTTTAGATATTGCAGCTTGGTATTAACATTGCATGCTGTTATTAAGTCTATGATCTACCAGAACCACCAGATCCTTTTCCAAACTAGTGCTGCAGACGTTCACTCCCTCCAAGAGTGTAATCTGGAGAAGAAACCACAATTTGTGGGCTGGACAAAAGGACTGACTGTGTGGTCCTTAAACAAAAACAGGAATCAAGGTATAGGGAGATTGTGTGGGAATAAAAAAAATAATTAGAAAAGGAGGGCTGTGGTGCAATAAAGATGGGGTAAATTTTAGGGTATTTTGTATATATGCACCAGTAGAAAGAAATGCAAGATTAGGTTTGTGGGAAAAATGTGTTTGTTACTTGGGGGGAGGTGGTGATGGGTGATTTTAATTATATGTTGAAGGATTGTGATAGGTGTCAGGTTGGTGTTGACGGGGATGTGGGTGGTGTGGATGCATCAAGAAAGGAGTTGGGGAAAATTATTAAAACTTTTGGTTTGGTGGATGTGGGGGAAGGAAAGGGATACACATTTTTTCAGTGATAAGGGAAATGTTAAATCGCCTGTTGATTTTTTTTTTATCCAGGGATTGGAAGAATTCCATGTTTGAAGTGCACCGTTAGCCTTTCACGGACCATGAATGGATAGAATGTGTCGTAAGTGTCACACTTACCTCTTCCTCATTAAAGCGCAGCCGCCTCTCTCCCGCACATGCAGGCAGTTCTCACTCTGGGCGTGCCTACGCTAGCAAACTTTATCAGCTTCGCCGGCCAATCAGGAAATAGCCTCTTAACCATACGTGGCTATTTAGCTAGCTCAGACACAGCACTCAGTGTCTGTGCAACTCATTTCTCCTTTCTTCCCATTCATAAAACCCCTAGTTCTGTGAGCTAGTTCCTGTTCACCTGGTGCTTAATTCAGTGTTTCCTCTGTCCAGCTCCTGCGTTAACCGCTCTGGGTTGAACCCTGGCAATTGACCGCTGGTGTCTGACCTGACCTCTTTCGCTTGCTGCCTGCCTCGACTATCCTTCTGCTTTGTGATTTGGTACAGTGTTTTGCCGACCTTGGTGTACCCAAGGACCGCAACCTTGCAGTAACCAGCAGCGCAACATCCTCACCATCAGAGGCTCTGGAGAAGACCTGTAGACCTGGATACTGCTTAGACTTCCCAGGGCTCACACCACCTCCGTGCAAGCCATAGCACCCCCTAGTGGTCCTGTCTATCCGTGCGTGAGTACGGTGTCAAAAAAAGAACATGGGAAGGGTGTGTGGAAATTGAATGTAGTATTGTTCAAAGACGAAGGTGTGTGTAAAGAATATAGGAATGTGTTTTATGAATGGGAAGAAAGGAGAAAAGAGTTTAAAATGTTATTAAATGGTGGGAATGGATGAAACTAATGACAAAAGGGTGTTTTTTTTATTAAGAAAGGGTGTGGATGTGGGAGGAGAGTAAGATTTAGAGATAGATGAGTGGTGGCAAAAAAAATAGAATATTTGAAAGAATCGGGGAGAGATGAGGAGAGAGTTGCTGGAAGCAAAAAAAATTGAGAAAATGTATGCATCAGCGTGAGACATTTTTTTGTTTCAATCAAGTTTTATTGAATATTTATAAAATAACAAATACAACATCAACATCTTACAGTATCCAGTCAATGTGAATGTATAAACAGGAAAACGAAACAGACATTTACTATATAACAATAAAAAACGATAATTTCAAAGAAAAAAGAAAAAAAAAACGTCCATGAAAAATAACCGTCCATTAGTTGCATGTCATGTCCAACCGAATATTATAATATACCCAAAATAATTCAATCAGAGGACACTATATATAACAAGACATTCATGTGATAATGTCATTAAACCAAAAAGAGGGGAGAAAACAAGGGGCAAACCACAAATACAAAGCCCTAGGGCAGCGATGGCGAACCTATGGCACGCGTGCCAGCTGTGGCACGCGGGAAGGTCCGCAATTAAGATATGCGGCGCGGCGGGAGGCGAGTGTGCCGGTGTCTGCTTTGCAGCTCACCTGGCA
>NC_092870.1:11507988-11549325 GCF_032062135.1 Pyxicephalus adspersus | reverse complement strand
AATTGCCAATAAATTGAAATGAAAACCAAAGGATTTTAATCAAATTGATTCTCTGACAATACAAAGATTCCAACCTTTAAAAATGATGTTACATAGTTCAGGCAACTTTATAAAGAATTTTTAGATACTAAAATCTTGTTATTAAGGTTTAATTGACGTGCTGGCACTTTGAGGAAATTCTTTGGTTTTGTGCGGCAGTTTGGGCACTCGGGCTCAAAAAGGTTAGCCATCACTGCCCTAGGGGGTTGTAGGGAAAGGAATACACGGGTGTGGATAGAGTAGGGAAGGAAAAGGGGGGGGGGGGTAAGGTGAATGAAACGGGAATTATAAGCATCCCGATCCTGGAATAATGAGAAAAAAGTACATAAGCTCCATATTTCGCTGTATCAATGCCAAGGGGTGAATGTCATCTCATTACAGATACGTCTGGAATTGAGGGGATTCTTTAAACTAGTCCCAAGCTGACCATGTCAGTTTGAATTTTTCATATTAATCCTTGTCTTCAGCTACTAACATTTCCATATGCTGAATCCTTTCCAGTTCCATAAACCAATCTTTTAAGGAAGGAATGTTGGTTTGTTTCCAGAACCTGGGAATAACAGCTCTGGCTGCAGTTAGAAAATGACGGAGCACACTCCTTTTGGCAGATTTGATTGAGCCCGGGATCATAGATAATAACACCTTTTTGGGGTTGTTAGGAATATCTGAACCTGTTAGTTTATTATAGATCTCTATGATTGTTTCCAAAAAGTGAAGAATAGGTGGACACTCCCACTATATATGTAACATAGAACCTCTGCATGTCGTGCTGGCGTTGCCTGTGTCAGGCTGAGGAGAAAAACGGTGCATATCGGTAGGGCTTATTTTGGATAGATAGCCAAATGGGAGGATCTTTAAATTGCACCACACTTCTTAGATATCATAACAGATACCAAAAAGCTTTTTTCTGAAGAAAAGGTTATAAGGATTTTAACAGTGCTTGATATCAACAATCACAGCAAATATGTTAAAAAGTTTTTTTTACAATTTATTATATATTTTAAAAGACATATTGCAAAAATTGCTTGCAACATACATAGTAACAAATAAACAGTCCAAAAACTGTGTTGATACAAATCGATTTAAATTTTTACAATCCTTGATGCGTTTCACCCGTCTGCTTCATCAAAAGGACATAACATTATTAGAACTTCATTTATATATCTGTATTTGAAGCAGAAAGAATATCCAAATAAATAACAGCGAGAAAATGAATATTTATTATTTTCTTTTTACAATGATTACAACATGAGACCCAAGAGATCAAAACTCGCACCTACTTGTTAGGATGATAGCTATTCGAATTTATATCATAATATAAAATATTCATCTTGAGGAAAGGATTTTTTATATAAAAAAAATACAAAGCAAATAAGGCAGCTTTTTTCATGCAGTTATGAGTAATGTGACCCTCTACTATCATATAGCAACCTCTTTTCAATGCACCACAGTGTACATAGTTGAAAGGTAAAATATCACCTTTGGTTGTTTATCTTCTGGGTGGAGCACAACAAAGCACCTATCAAATGGATTAATTGAATGTAAATTAGTACATGATTCTAATAAATCTAGATTCAACACTTACATGAATGTCTCTAAACATCACATACATTGTGTGTTTTTTTTTTTTAATATAATTTTTATTTTATTTTTCCAAATAGAACAAAAAATAATACAGCACAGTCTATAAAAAAACAAAAGTACAATTCCAGTGTTACTTCACAGCTAGATTCCATAGCATACAAATAACCAAATAAAATATAATAAAATACAAAGAAAAAAAGAAAAGAAAATAAAGACATAAATTCAAACTATAGGCCCAGAAATTCGTTACAAACATAAATAGTGTGGAGTTTTATTTGAAAGCATTATAGTATATAACAATCTATACCTTCCAGGATACTAACAATCATATTAAATTACGACAGTCCCTGTGTAATCATCCACGTAGAATATTTAAACCGTTCATAAATGGTCAATTTTTCCTGCATACTAAGTACTTTTTCTATATATTTATACCATATCTGGAAGAAATGGGTAACCCATTTATCTCCCTCTCTCTCTGCGACTCAAATAGTTCCCTATCAAAGATTACTTTTAACAACGCAAGTACCTCCCGCATAGACGGGGCCTTAGGATCAATCCAATCCCTCAAAATCACCCTCCTAGCCGTTAGTAAACATATACTGGTCCAACCCCTATATTTTTCGGTATTGGGATGGAATCCTCATGCTCCCAAGAACCAAAGAGGCACAAAATCGAATCCTTAAGAAGCATTTGATCTGTGGTTTCATTTATAAATTGTATCACCGCATCCCATAATTGACCTATCTGTGGACAAGCCCACAAATAGTGTGTTAATGTAGTATTTAATGCCCCACATTTAGGACAGTATGAATATGTCCTCTGCAACTCGGCCGAATCACGTTTCCTCAATACCTTATGTGCTCTATGCATAATTTTGAAATGTGACTCCCTCCAATGTCGCACATTTGTTTCCACAAGTGGTTTATTAAGGATACCCTGATAATATTATTAAATATTAGATATAGAGGGTGGCACTAGAGTAGTCAACTTATCAAATACATCCTTCTGCATAGGATTATCTCGCACATATGGTCGTGTCAGCGATTTGTAATATGTCACAGCCTGTAAATAGTACAAGGGGTGAACTGACCACCTTGGCAGATCGTACTTCGCCTGAAGAGCTTGAGCAGACAACATTCGATTGGCCTCTCTCTCCAATAAATCCTTCCATAAATATAACCCTTTTTCCTTACATTTATGAAACACTTTACTCATATATCCAGATACAAAACCTGGATCACCAGTAATAGGAAGGTACTTGGATACATTCGTAGGCAGTTTTAGTTTACGTCTAATCTCTCTCCATGTGAGTACCGTATCCCTCACTAGTAAATTATATCTTACTGTGGCAGGTAATTGTGTAACTTTACAGTGGAGGAGTAAGTGGAGTAAGGCTTTCAAATCCGACGGTAGTACCAGTTCATTTCCAACTCATAATTGGAGCACCTGGAGGTACCCCCTATCCAATCTATAACATGGCGAGTAATACATGCCAAATTATAGAGTCGCACATTCAGGAAATTAACCCCTCCTTCTTCCTTCGGTAAGTATAGTTTGGCTAAAGAAATCCTTGTTCTTTTCCCCTGCCACAGGAACTTTCCAAAAGCCTTATTTAAAATTTGTATATCTTTGTGTTTAAATAAGAGAGGTATCGTCTGCGTGGGATATAACAGTTTTCTACCAAAGAAGGATAGCGGTAGAGTGCCCCACCTATCCAATTCTTTAACTATTTTTTGTATTATCGGAGGATAATTGAGTTGATATAAAGATGGTGGGAGCTTTCCAATCCTTATACCCAGATATGTTATCTGAGTTTTAGCCATTGAGAAAGATACATTGGTGGTCTAACATTTATTCTGGCTACGGGATAAAGATAAGATTTCACTCCTATCAAAATTGACTTTCAGTCCTGCAATCTCTCTGAACAGTTGAAACAGATTTTGTATATGTGGAACATCTGTTCCTGGGTTAGCAGTGAATAATAGTATATCGTCCGCGAAGCACGCTGCTCTAACTTCCCGCTGCCCCACCTTAACACCTTGGAAATTTGACATATTCTCAATCTCACAGGCTAAAGGTTCCAGTGCCAAGTAGAAAAGCAGAAGCGACGGGACATCCCTGCCACGTGCCTTTTTGTATAGCAAACACATTTGACACATAGCCAGGTGTGTGCACACGAGCCTTTGGAGAAGAGTACATATTTTGGATTAACCGGAGATATTCTCCAGCAAATCCAAATTTTTGCAACACTTTAAACAACCATTGCATGCTTACATTGTCGAAAACCTTTTCGGCATCTATACCAATTATTGCTATGTCATTATCAGGTTGTGATTTTGCCACCTCCAAAACTGCCAGCACTTTTCGGATATTGGATACCGCTGCTCTTCCCCTCACAAATCTTACCTGTGATAGAGAAACAAGCACAGGTAGTATTGAGGCCAGTCTTTCTGCCATAATTTTCGATAAGATTTTGGCATCTACATTTATTAACAAAATTGGTCTATACGATTCAGGTAGTGTGGGATTTCTGCCTGGTTTGGGTAACACTTTAATATAGGCTTCCTTGCCTGTTGGGAAATAAAGACCCGAGTCCCACATATAATTGAAAAGATCACATAAAACCTGAGCCCAATCTTCTTTCATCATCTTGTAAAACTCTGCCGAGTAACCATCAGGGCCAGCTGCTTTCCCATTCACAAGACTAGATATGGTGGATTTGACTTCTAATGTGGTTATAGGGGCATTCAGCCACTCAATTTCTGATCTTGTTAATAACGGTAGAGTCAGTTTCCCAAAAAAATCATCTGCCCTTACCGCATCTATGGGAGTTCCCCCATACAGGTCCCCATAGAAGGCGGCAAAGGAAGAGTTATTCTCCTCGGGATGGGCAGTCAGATTGCCTGTCTGAGATTGCAGGGTAGCTATAAAAGTTGGTTTATAAAATGTTCGGATTAAATGTTCGGTGAAATTTTACATCTCTCATTTTTTGGTGGAGTTGTTCATATTTCTCCCTCCAGTTATCAAATTCCCGCTTCATTGCCTGCCACACCTGTCAGTTAAGCGACGTTGGATCATCATTTAATTTCTGTTGAGAGTCCTTAAGTTGTTTCAGAGCCTTAAAATAATTATCATGTGTTAGTTTTTTCCGTTTGGTCATATATGCTATAATTCTGCCTCGTAGGTACGCCTTATTCGCTTCCCAGTGTAAAATACGATTTTCAACATGATCAGAATTATTATTTTTATATTCATTCCAGGCAGTTTGTATAACTGTCCAGAGTTCTGGATCCTTATACAAATAGGATGGGAACCTCCATAAATAGGCATCGCCTTTGGGGACTAGGTCTAAGATAGTTAACATTATTGGAGCATGATCTGAAAGGACCATCGCATCAATCTCTGGGCGGTCTATCAAAGGGTACAGAGATGTAGAGCTAAACAAATAGTCCAACCTCGATTGAGAGTTATGGACAGGTGAGAAAAAAGTGTATTCCTTTTCCAGCGGGTAAATATCCCTCCACACATCATGAAGATGCATAGAATCTATGAATTTTGTTAAAGGGGTTGATCCCGAAGAAGAGCTTTTCAACTTTCTCTGCCCCGCACCTAGTGAGGACAGAATAGTCTTATCCTCGTTCAGGTTCATCACCATGTTAAAATCACCACCAATAAGTTTATATGGGTTTGAGTCTCGGGAAAGCCATAAGGAAATCGTTTGAAAAAATTGAACTGTTGGAGAATTAGGTGCATATATATTGTATATGGTCATTGTTTTATCAGCAAATTCCAATACCAATTTGGCAACTCTGCCATCTTGGTCTGAGGAGCAGGACAAGGTCTTACACTGCAAATGTTTATTCAGCAATATCGAAACTCCTGTCTTCCTCCCAATAGCTGGGGAGCCATATACTTCTCCAACCCACATTTTCCTCATCCTGTGGAAATCTGAATCAGCTAAGTGCGTCTCCTGTAGGAGCGCAACATCCGTGCGTAGTTTCTTAAGATGTCGCAGTATTGCCATCCTTTTATTTGGGGATCTCAGTCCCTTAACATTCCATGAAAGTACTTTCATTAAAGAAACATATAGATATCAGAGTTACCTTTTCTGTATTCAATTTTTTTTTTTTTTGGAGTTTGCGAACCTTTCTTATAAATGGGGCTTTGTCACTATGTAGATAGAAACAAAGGTTAGACTGACATGAACTATCTGAGTACATTATTTGCTTTCCACACATTTTAGAAAAATAATTGGGCCATGATACATAACAAATAAAAGAACAGAAGAAACAAATTCTTAACAACACTTTCTGTAGATCACAGAAAAACAAACATTGAGAGAATTGAGGACTTCCTTTTTTCCTCATAGAAATTGTGACTGTCAATACCATCATCATCTTGCAGACAATGGAGACTCACACCCCTGGGGATAAGGACCACAGAGAAGCCCCTAGAAGCTTTGCTGCAGACCTCATCAAAACACTCATTACAGTGGTTCAAAAGCCAGTATTAGCGACTAAACTATTAGCCACATATTAAACATCTACTCTGGCATATTACACCAAGATAGATTATAACTATGCATTAAATCAAAAGTCAAAAAGAGGTTTCTCACGTGTCCAAGGTAGTTCTGGGGCCGAATAGGAGACCCAAGACAAACAAGAGCAGATATAAATTCGTGTTTAATGTGCGTGTTTTTTTTTTTATGCAACTTTTTCTGCTCCTTTTCCATGAACTGGCGATGTTGCTGACGTGCTTTAGTGTCATTATGCATCCGCTGTTGCTTGGGTTCATGGCCTGCAGAATGGTGAGTAACTTGGGTCTAAGGCTCCTCTTCATGGGATAAGCTTGTCAGCTCGTCTAGTGTCGCATGTTTTAAACGCTTGAGATATTCGGTTGCTTCCTTTGCCGACGTAAACTTACAATTTTGGCCTTGCTGATCTCTGATATATAGCATCGCTGGGTAAGCCAGAGTAAATCTGATTTTATGTTGGAAGAGTTCTAAGCAAACCGCACTAAAATGTTTACATTTGCGTGCCACCTCAATCAAGTAATCTGCAAATATCAACAATGAGTGGCCGTCCATGATTAATTTTCGTTTTGCTCTATACGTTTGAAAGACCAGGGTACGCTCATTGTAGTCCAGACATTTCACTATCACCGGCCTGGCCCCCCGGGTACCATTACGTACAGGTCTATGCGCCCATTCTACTTTACAGGCCTGTGGAATATCCAACAGATCCGGGATAATATTCGCGCACACTTCAATTAGTTGATTCGGTTTTATACTCTCCGGGATCCCTATAATCCTCAGATTATCACGTCTGGCTTTATTATCTAAATCATCCAGTCGTGAAAGCAGAGTGATCTGCTTGTTTTCCAATGTAATAATTCTTTCATTGGCTGCACTTAGCTCATCTTCTAAGGTTGATACCCGTGTTTCAGCAGCAGTTATCCGAGTAGACTGCGTCTTCATTTCATGTTTTAAAGATTGTACACCTTTCCCAATAGCAGCATCTATTGTTTCTTGCAGAGCTGGTGACAGTATAGCTGCTACGGCTTCTGCAATTTTAGAACAGTCCGGTGAGCCAGGCACAATCTCCTCTGCAAACACACGTGGTGGCTGAGTACTCACTTTTACAGACTCCTTTCTCGCGGCCATTTTAGCTTCTTTCCCCCTCCAATACTCTTGTCTGAATGCTTGATTAGTTGCTTTACGTGGCGGCGTTTTCCCCAGAAACTTATGCATGCATTCGGATTGCTGCTTGCGTAGGGTGAATTGCCCAGTTGAAACGAGTGTTCTGCGGATTTAATAGCCGATTATCTCCAGGGTGTTTGGGAGCCTCCGTCTCTCGTTGCTTCACATGAGCCGCTGGAACCGGAAGTCCACATTGTGTGTTTTTTCAGATATCAATCAATGAAACGGGACACAATCACCCTCTCTATCTTTACAAGCCAACAACTATATTCCAAATATGGTTTATTCAATGGTATCTAATATACAGAATGTGCTCTTCTAAATGAGAAAAAAATATATAAAAAATATAACTGCCATTTTCAGGGCTTACCTTATTGCTCTTTAACATTTGTCCTGCTGGGGTCACACACTCACCTCTTTCTGTCTGCTATTTTTTTCCCATTGGGATCCTCCTATAAAGCAATGGTTATTAGGTGCCCCACATGGGGCCTGAATTATCAATGAAATCCACGCTCGCTGTTCGCGCGTACTTTCACGCTTCCAGCGAGCCGGTTTCCCGCGGTCCAGAGTCGAGTGCGCTCGTACACTCGCCCCCTCACTGCCAGCCGGATTCCTGCCTTGATAATAATGAGCAATAGGGGTCGCGAATCTGCCAATTAAGGCGATTAGATTTCAGCTGCGCGGTGTTTATGAAGGTTTCAATGCCATTTTAGACCTTGGCCCACTATATAGTCACTTCCTCACATCAGCTTGGGAGTGGAGGAACATAAAGGTGGATTTCTCCTTTAACCGGAAGCAAGAATATCATCCACGAATGTACAGTAGTCTGTGATGTGACATTCCAGAGGCCACCAAAATCAGGATTGTGGTCTCAGCTATCCAGAGGACATTCTACCAGAAGGCTTCCACTGTCCTCCGGACAAAGAAAGATGATTTCCAGCGTTGGGTAATAGCAAGGAGGCAAATTAGTGCTCTTCAAATGATCTACCTCTGATTGAGCTTAATGGGGTAGAATCATGAAGGTTTTTTAAAACCGTACATACACACATCGAAATATGTGCATGTACATAGTTGTCAACAGCCAACTTTAGGTATGGGGACCTCTACCCAGCTCTCATCTGCAGCTGTAATCCATTGCTAGAATAATAGAGGACGCTCCATTCTCAGCTGTCATCCGTGCAGAGGATTCCAGCTGCCGATAAGAGCTGGGCAGTGAGAAGAGCACAGCTAGAATGAGATGGGGACACAGGCTATCCCTCCCCCATTCTATAGCTGTGCGGTGGCTTCTATATAAAAAAACTACTTGGTAAAATATATCCACTTTGTGGGCATGTGTAACGACATCACGGGCACAGTGTGATATCTGTGTGTGGGAATTCTGCATGTCATATCTTGCAGCCTATGAGGACACTCATAGATAATAGTCCCAAAATATCTACAAAATCCCAGGCCACCATATTTACAAGCATTTGAAGATATGGGGATCCCAATTGCAAACACTATAGAAAATCCTATATTGGGAATGCTTTTTCCAAAGCAAGTGCACATAGGAGTCCTCAATTGAAAAAGTGGCCCCCGGGCCCACTTACATAGCAAGGAGCAAGTGTCCCCCGACTTGAATACATTGGGGTTCCTTGAAATGTAGGTATACATTTCAGCCCAATTCAGCCAAGTGGCCTGGGCAAAAGGGGCCATTCATGCCCCCCTTTGCCTTTTGCCTCCTAGATGCACTTGCTTTTTAAACAGCAACAACCTCCAAGAAATGTGGTTGAGTAGTAGCTAGTAGGATCCTGAACATTTCAAGTAGTTACAAACAAGGGTTTAGAACATGTTAAGGGTTAACGACGGTGAGTTCTTAGGCTAAGGAATATAAGCAGCCTAAAAACACATTAAAAATGTGCAAACATGCATGATGCATAAAACACATTTAAATGTGCAAACATGGACAAAAATGTATGCTTATTGTACTAAAAGTAATCCCCCTCCCCGCCCCCCGTTAAAACTTTTTTAAACTTAAACTTTAAACTTACCTGAATAATGAAGCGCAGGTCCCTCTCTACAAACAATGGGCGCAGCATGATGATAATGCAGATATGAAACTTCCTGGTTTACTCCCGCCTACTGAAAAACGCCTACTGAAAAACGTGCCCACGTGCCCACATTTGCACGTACGCCTGCTGTATGCGCATTAATACCCGCATGTTAAGTTCAATCCTTTTACATTACCTAATTACCAATGTTTATTTTTTGTTGGCTATTTTTGGGATTTTAGTATTTTGAATTTAGGCCAAAATTGTATTGTGTTTTTACTTAGTTTTAAGGGAAATATGAGATCAGTTTTGTAAGATGAACTGTTTAATGTATTTTTGCATCAACAATGTGTGTATTTCTATTTTTTGACAATAGTATGCCCTGAGACGCAGCAGTCCCCTCCTGCCCTCTGTGCTCGGGGTGATAAGGATGGTGTGTGTGTGTGTGTGTGTTCAGCCAAAAGCTAAATAATAACCTTCTATCTCTCTGTTTTTTTTATTTTTATTTTAGGATGTTTCTGGTGCTGCCTTCCTTTGTGAATGTCTACCTGCTTATTGAGTTAAATATTTAAAATAAACTCCAATTTCTGCCTGATTGTAAAATTTCAGTTTGCCTTAGCTAAATATTGTGGACTTTAGATATGTAAAGATTTATCTACACATTCATTCATTTTGATGTCATATTTCATCTGTCTTTGTAGAACATCAGTGTCCGCTGGTTTGTGGTTCTGGAGAATTTTCACGCACTGCATCTGAAAAATAATGTATATTCTCGCTTCAGAAAGAAGGTTGTAGAAAATAAAGTATGTGTAAAGGAAAAGCCTTCCATCGTTAAATAAAAGTTATTTATTCAAAGGCACACCAAAAATATAAAAATATGACAAACAAGTTTAAAAAGGTAAATAAAAAGGATATAACCTGCTTAATGTTACGGATCACTCCAGGAGAAAGATTAAGGTGGTCCAATCTCTCTCTCCCAACTTCCAGAGTAGTTCCTTTTATACACAGGTTTTTCATTGACATACATTGGATATAGGTTACATCATGCTTATTATCACTCATACCTAAAAAGGTAATGTTAAATATAACTTCACTACTACATACTAATAAAAACATAAGGGGTAAAAAGAAATACCTCAGCTCTTCTTCCTTGATTTCTGACCTTTCTTACACTTAGAAACTAGAGTCATAAATTCTCATGCCCAATACAACTTTTTCAATTGTCATTCCATGACCTTCCACATACACACCCTGACTATATTCTTAATGTAATATTTTTACCATGCCCCCCTTCTATTATGAAAAAAATTGCCTTCTTTCTTATAATTATCCTAATCTATCTCACACATAAGTCAATCCTATCACATTCGTATCACATTTGCTTACAGATCATGGAAAGATAATTGATAAGTCTTGTTCAGTTGCCTCCTTTAATTGTTCCATTAACCCCCCTAGCGGTAATCCCGAGTGTGACTCGGGGTGGATTTTACTAGCAAAAAGCGGTAATCCCGAGTCACACTCGGGGTCACTTTAAACAAACAAAAAAAAAAACACCTTGTTCTGTTGCTGTCCCCCCGTGTCCTGCTGGTCCCCACAGGTCCTGGGGACACGTCCTCCAATCTCCAGCCGGGAAGTGTTGTTTCGATCTACGGGGTTTCCCGGTGACGTCGGTACATGTGTCGATGCGGCCGGGACTTAGCGGCGGGAAATTCAAATGAATCCAATACAAAATTAATACAAAATAGCTGTATTGAGTCCAATACAAAGAAATATTCATATAACATATATATAATTCTATATGCTACTGTACACTTATTACATGTTTTATTATTTTTTTATTTTTATTTACAGATATTTTTTTTTTTTTTATTTAAAGTTTATTATTGAATTTTTTAAATATTGGTGAGTTACGCCTAAGAATTACAGCCTACAATGTAAAATACATTTCCATGCAAAAAAAATGGAACACTTTTTGCATGTAAATTTGCACAGAATTAGAATGTTAGGGGGGTTAATGTATACAATAACCCCTTTTTTTTCAATTTCCTTAGACCATTCCTTCCAAGGAAAACTATCAATTAAAGGTGTTATAAATTATACTATCAAATTGAATAGGAAGGACACTCACATTCTTTGTATCCAAGGAAGTTACATCAATTCTAATTCCTTGCAACATTATTGCCATGATATGTCCTTCAATACAATATAATCCTCTAACAAATTCTTGTGAATGTACACATTTTGAAAAGAAAATTTGATTTGTACTCTTTCTTTTGTCATTATTTAAAAACAAACTTTCTTTTCCTTAACTTGTGTCATTAATTCATAAGGGTTTTGAATATTCTCAATTCTAGCTGAACATAATGTTTGATTATGAAAACATGGATAAACAATTCTTTCTTGATATGATAAACACATGACCTTTTATTGAAAATGTGAACATGAAGATAGATCAGGCTTAGAACAAATAGATCTATGTTCATCAATCACAAAGTTGTTGCATCATAATTCAGAATAAATCAATTTGTGTATTACTAAGTGGAACTCCCAAAACTGTAACTGGAACCAAAAGTTGTTCTTTTCCAGCTATTGGAATTAGAGAACTACTATAGCATACACCTTAATTACATCCTAACCATTTATTTACCCATAAATCAATGTGTTTTTTTAGCAAAGTACCCAAAATACCCAAAGGTGTTATTTCACTTTAGAAGGCTTGTGCCATGATCCTAAAATTAGTAGAATATTCTATTTGCATTTCTAAACAATTCCTTGATACTTGAGACCTTTCTTCAGCATCTATTAGTGCTAAAGTGTTATCCTGTAAATGCATCACAGAATGTCCGATTACCGCAGCTGTTTTTAAAATCATCTTTTCCAAAACTAAATTTAAATTACGTTGAACTTTCTTTACTGCCAGTTAAACCTAAAGACTCAAGATCAGATTTTAAAGTATTAATATCCATAGCATTTGTTACACTTCCTAAAGTTCCAAATCCTCCCAAAAGACCTTCAAATAGACCTCTTTTGTTTTTTTAAATGGACTATCTATATTTACTTTTATATCTGTACGTAAAGTTTTTTTTCTGGAGATTCAACCACAACCTTGGTTGTTACACATTTACTCTGTAGGTTTTCATGTGATATACAACAAGTATAATTTCCAGCATCTTCCAAAGTTGGATTGGTCTTACGATAAATAAACTTAGAATGATTCCAAATAACATCTCCAACTAGACCTTTATGTAAAAGATGTGTACTTCTAAAAGAGAAACTACCTAGAAATTCATTATTCTTTCTCCAAACATACAAAGAATTCAATGGTGGTTGTAACATAGTGTCACATTCTAAATGTAATTTATCTTCACCTTCAATTATTTGAACTAATGATGGATATGTATTCACTTGTGGGATAACTAAATCCACTAAGGTAACATTTACATTTATTGTTACTTCAGCCTAATTCCCTTTTATTTTAACCTTCCATGTTCTAGTAATATCCCCTTTTTCACTATCTGTTACTTTTAATTGTTCTGGATCTAAAAATTGCAAAAACTTGTGGTCAAAAACCAAGTTTCACCATGGAATCTTCCTATTTTTCCTGTACCTACCATATGATTAACAATACCTCCTGTCCATTCAGATGTATCATTTACTTTTATGGTAACACTCCAAAATCCCATTTCAGTTAAATTACATTCCAAAGTACCACTCCTATTATTATGCACATAGGAACCCTGGAATTTACTACACGTCATTTTGGATTCTTTATGAGCTTGTATATCAATATCTATCTATACAGCACTTAATCCCAGTACCATGCAAAAATGTCCAATAATATCCATAGACGTATCAATCTCATTGTTTCGAAATACATCAATATAACATCTTTTCCTGGGGAAATTATCTTCTTAGAAGTTACCTCAACCTCGTCCTTTATGACATTTGACCCAGGATTTTGAAAAATTAGCAAAAATAAAGTAGTTATCGATATTGATATCGCGAACACTATAAATCTATAAAACTAAAAACTTAAAGGAAACTTCTTTTATCTTCTTGTTTAAAACAACTTCTTTTGATGTTATCATCATCATTTAGGTTGTCCATAGAAGTCATTCCTGTAAAAGAAAAGCAGTATCATTATTTTGGTACATATAATTTACATTGATCTACATGTACCCACATTTCTCATTGCCTTCGTACATTTTTAATGGAATCAATTGGTCTTTTTACTTTTATCATCACTCGTCCTTTAACATCAAGTATTCCGTAAGGACCTTCCCAATTACTTTGCCACGGCCCAATTTTCCTGAATGTTTTAACTATTACCATATCTTCTTTAACAAATTTTGAAGAATGGGGTGGTGTCATTTTTTGTATATACGAAGCTGCATGTGATAAAATTGTATTCAGGTTTTCCTGAAGTATTTGTAACCATTTACTTCTGAGGATTGTATCCTTTTGGGGAGTGGACAAAAATTGGAAACACTAGGGGCACCTTTCTTTCGGTCATTAATTCAAACGGAGTGTATTGAGTAGCAGAAGAGGTAGTACTTCTAATACTCATCAGGATGAAAGGAATTGTATCCACCCAAGTTTTGCCTTTGTCCAACAACATTTTAGCAATTCTGTTCTTTACTGTTCTATTCATTCTTTCCACTATACCTGCTGACTATGGGTGATATGGAACATGAAATTGTTGATGAATACCCAAGATGGAACACATGGCCTGCATAACTTTTCCTGTATAATGAGGTCCTCGATCACATGTCAATTCTGAAGAAAAACCCCAAGTAAATACATTATTCATGAGTGCTTTCGCTGTTGTGATAGCATTATCCTTTGACAGATTAAATTTTAACCCATTTTGAAAAAACATCAACTACTACCAAAGCATATCTCAAACCATGTTTTCCCATAGGCAATGATCCTTTGTAATTAATTTGCAATGTTGACCATGGACCATCAGCAGGTGCAACTCTTTGCAAAGGAGGTTTTTGGTCTGGGATTCATTTGAGCACAAATGGGACAAGTTTGAACAATATCTTGCACTGTCTCTTCCATTTTTTCCCAATGGAACTTCTCCTTAAACACTTCCAACAATCTTTGTTTCCCTAAGTGTCCTAAACTTTCATGACTGAATCGTGTAAAGTGTGTTTGTAAATGTTTAGGTACTACAGGACGCCAAAATCCTTGGGAGTCATAATAGAGAACCCCGTTTTCACAAACCAAGGGAGGTTCTGTATCAACCTGAGAAGCAGCAAGGGCAGAATCTCTTGCTTGTTCCTCTGCAAAAGAAGGAAGTTGTGTCCATTCTTTTCTAACTGCTGATATTATGCTAGTGTCTGTCTGTAATACTATCTGACCTGACATAGCTGCCTTTTTTGCTAAAAGATCTGCTTTCGCATTCCTTTTGCTCAATTCATCATCCTTGCGATTGCTTGGCACTTTAACAATAGCATAGTCTCAAGGATTTTCAGAAACAAGATCAAAAATAGATTCCAATGTTTTTTTCAGAGTCAACACTTTATTTGAAGAATCAACAAAACTTCATCTTTTCCAAATTGTCAAATAATCTGTAAATGATCTAACTACATATGAGCTGTCACTGTAAATTACCAAAGGTTTCCTATTTTTCTCTTTATCAATAGTTAGAACTGCTTTAACAGCTTCTAACTCTGCTCTTTGCGGTGAAAAGTGTCCGGGTAATTTACGTTTTATTCCATAATCTCTTTAAGGGTACCAGATGGCATATCCAGTTACATATTGCCCATCTGAAAAAAAGCGTGAAACATGAACAAACAAGGGTTCATCAGTCTTTTCTGCTTCTCTTCTAAAAAGAGAAGGATATGTTTCCTCAAATGTAGTTGTACAGTCACGTGTTTGTCCTTCATACTGCATTATTGTGGAAGAACATATTTAGCCTTGTGATCTACCTGAATTTGTTTAGGTGATAAAGCCAATAACCAATGTGAAAATCTCTGATTGGACACCCCAGGAATATTCTTCTCAAGAAGAAGCTTGAGAGTTGAATGAGGAGCTTGCAAAACAATATTGTTGAATCCAACAATGTGCTCAGTTGCTTTAACAGCAAACCAAATGCCTGACACAAGTTTCAAAGCCTTTTTCAACTGGAGTCAGAAGTCTGGGGAAGTAACCCAATATCCTCCAATTTACTCCCTGCAGTTGCAACAACACTGCTGATATTGCTGTCTCTGAAGTGTGTACATGCAAAGCAAATGGAGCTGAAGGTTCAACCATAGCTAATGCAGGAGCAGACTGTAATTCTTTTTTAAGTGTCTCAAAAGCTTGTTGCTGTTTCTCTTCCCTAGGTCCAAAAAAGTCATTATTTTTCAAAAGATCATATAGTGGCCTGGCCTTCCACAAACTCTCTGGAAAAATTGACTTATCCCAAAAATGGTCTTAAAAGCTTTGTGGGATGTTGGAACTGGGAGATTTGAAATGGCTTTAATTCTTTCTTGTGTTTGTTGTCTCACACCAGGTTTGATCAACACACCAAGAAACTAAACTACCTTCTGCATCAGCTGAACCTCTTGAGTATTCAATTTCAAACCTGCCTCATACAACAGTGAAAACAACGTATCTAGCAACAACAGATGCTCTTCTTCGGTTTCTGTACTGAGCAACAGGTCATCCACATACTGTAAAAGGCACTCCGGTCTGGCAAATTTTTGCAAAACCTTGGCCAATGCCTGATAAAAAAAAACTTGCACTAATGTGTAAACCTTGTGGAAGCCTAGTAAACACATATTTCTCGTTCTGAAAAGTAAAAGCAAATTTATATTGACAACTTTGTCAATGCGAAATAGCTATTGGAGATGTCAAGCACAGAAAACACCTGAGCGTTTGCATTAATTTGTGACATTATATCAGGGGTCACAGACAATGGGTGCCACATTTGGAGTATAGTTATTTAACATCCTCATATCGAAAAGTAATCAAAGAATTATCCAGCTTTTTTATGGTCCAAATTGGCGACGATGTAACAGACTTTGCTTTTCTAATCACTGTGAGTGGTTCAATTGACCCAGGTGGCAATCTGTATTGTTTCTGTGGGGGAGGATCTTTACCTTTCACATTCACAATAGTATCTTTCAATCATGAGTCCCACTTCATTTTGGAACTGAGACCACAACTTTGGATACCTGTGAGTCATTTGTTGTAACTGCAAATTGTCTCCCATCTCAGGCCACTTATGTGCTAAATAAACTTTTTCATTGACACATATCAATCAATTGTTAGCACTGCAGGTCGTGCCGGCGCCGCTGCTCCTAATCGCAGGCATGGACGCCGGGTCCTATCTTTCAGGTAACCCACTACCTATGTTCCATGCCTGTGTTTCCTTCATGCTGAGACTTGCTCTGGTGTTTGAGCTGACGTGGATGTGTCTCTCCTAATCTATGAGGTAACACATACACGCCCTCTGCTTTCTACAGCCTATGGCTGGTTTCCTGCAGGTATTTAAAGGCACCTCCTACTACAGGAAGTTGCCTGAGCAATCTCAAGGTTTTACTTTGTGTAACCCCTAGTGCAAAGGTGTTTACTCTGTTTGCTTTGCTGTGTACCGGACTTTGATTACGTTTTTGGACTTTGCCTGTTTGCTGCCTGACCCTGAACTCGGATTACGTTTTTGGACTTTGCCTGATTGCCGCCTGACCTGATCTTGGATCCTTGTTTCTGGACTTCTTAGCCACGCAAGCCCCTCGGTGCTTGCACCGGGTGTCCTGACTCCTGTGGTCAGCTGCCACTGGCCTGGGGATTGCTCTGGAGTGGCACCTGGCAGCTACCCCGCAGCCCAAGCCTATTCTCACCATCAGAGGCTCTAGTGAAGACCTGGTAGTGGCTTAGTTACGCCCCTCTGGAGCATACCCAGTCAGTGACACAGTGGGTCCACACCCGCTTGCATAACACCCGCTTGCATAACATCAATCATCATTGATGTATGCTTAGATGCATCTTTCCAGATAACACTATTGCCTAAATTAATAATCCATTCTCTTTTTCATAATGTCTGTTCCTATGATGTTCTCTGCACCTTGACAAAACCATATGTCTATGTCCGTATCCAAATATTCAGGAATTTCAAAAGAAACATCAGAAATCAAAGTACCTTTGCCATCAAAACCCACAATTGTACATACTGATGCATTTGATTTATAAGGCAATTTACAACTTGTTACACTCAATTGTGCTCCAGTGTCAATCAAAAACATATCTTGCCCCTTTAATTTTCCACATAAAAAAGGACGACCACATTCATCCAGAGATACAGGGGCTATATACTCTAGGGCTTTAGAAGATAAATCTTGTTCTAGTCATGGGGAGGGTAACAAACCTTGTTTGTCCATCCCCACATTGCTATTTTTATTTTTCAAAGTGTTATTTTGAATAGACAACTCCCTGATCTGTCTTATCAACGAAGCATAAGGTGACTCTGGAAAATTAGTTTCAGAATTTACAGGAGAAGATGGGACACAAGGAACTAATCCATTTTCCTTGCCCAGATTCTTTGTTTGAATATCTCAAATATTTCCTACATTGAAATATCAAATGTCCAGGTTTTTTTACAATAAAAGCAAACAGGAGGTTTTGAATGAACAAAAGGGTAAGCACTGCTTATGGTAGCACTGGGGTTGCAGGATCAGTGCCCTGAGGGTTGCAGCATTCCTGTGGCAGAGGTTTCCCCCAGCATCCTCTGCACTAGGCCACACAGCTGAAGTGAATTGAGCTGTGTGCATTTGATAAGCCGAGTGGTTCCTAATCAATCTCATGCTGTCATTTGCTGCTGGGGCTTTATAGCCTTTCTGCTCCCAGTCTGAGGTGCCTGTTATAGCGTCTGCTGGGCTTACCTGTGTTGGAGTGTTTTTGTGAATTTCCTGTTGCTGACCCTACGCTTGTTTTCTGATTACCCATTTGAATTCTGCCTGGACTGACCTCTTCTTGTGACCCCGACTCTGTTTTTGCCTCACCCTTTGTACTGCGCTGGATGGACTGATCTCCTGTGTTCTGACCTTGGCTCGTTTCTGGATTCCCTGATATTTTCTGTACTGTGTATTTTTGGGCTCCTGGTCAGCTGCTGGCCTATCTCCAGACACCATCCCTTGTGCGCCACGTCCTGGGGACAACCGAGTGCTGGGAGACACAACCAGTGTCCAGAGGCTGAGCGGGGGCTGCTACATGCGAAAACTGCGCCATAGATTGGGGGACTGATGTCTGGGGAATACCGACATAGAGCCAGGCCTTACAGAAGCCTTTAATGATTCTAACATCTACTGTAGGAACTTCTTCCCCTGTAGTGAAATGAAGCAATTGTCTCAACCTATCTGTTGCCGTGCTATGTATTAAATCTCCATTACCTGAGTCACAGGTGGGATTTCTAAGCGTCTAGAAAAACATGTTGAGATCCAAGATTTAAATAACAATTTTTTTCTGGTCATGACTTAAGTTAAATCTATCTGCATTGGATTCAAATACATCTGCATTATGGAATGCATCTGCATTTGATTGTAAGGCAGAATTTCCTTAAGTAATTTTATTATCTGATCATGTTTTTTAATATTTAACTTGTCTGCATTATCCAATAATTGTTGCCTTTGAACATCCATTGGATCATCTATTTCATCCTCAAAAACTTGAAAAGGTGCCTGATGTTTTGACTTTTGTTGTGACTTTTGTGATGTACTACTACGTGTACCTTTTTTTGTGTTAGTGCATACTTGCTTAATGTCTGTGTGTAGTTTGGATAGCTGCTGTGTCCGTGTTTCTAAATGATCCTCAAGGTCATCTATGTGATTCCTTAAGATTTCACATCTAGTACACTCTTCATTTTCAGTGTCATTTGTCTGTGAATCATGTGTGTGTGTGTGTTTTTTGTGTACTATTCATGCAAACGTTTAGGCAAGGATTTATCATCAATCACTTTTGTGTACTGAAAATCTTAATCATCCTCATAATGTTACTTAATTTTTTTTTGTTTGGTTCAGTCGAAACCTTTTTATCAATTCTGTCATTTTCGTGTGAACACTGCTCCCATAAACTAGACCATAAAGTTGCATCTGACATACTACTATCAGAAAATTTAAAGTCAAATTTACTATTATCAGCATAAGAATAAATAAGATCCATGTTACTCTCATGTTGTCTTTTTTTCTTCCCCACCATGTGCTGCTCCTTTTGTCCTGGGCTGTGTACGTGTCACAACAGCTGCTTGGACTTCCTAGATTGTCAGATTTTTCTTAGCCTTGTTTCTTAAAGGTGCTTGATAATGTCAATATTATCCCCCCCTCAAACAGGGTTTCATAAAAAAAAAAAAAAAAAAAAATCGATCTGAATTGCTCACCACTGAACCCTCTCAAACAAGGTTCAAGAAGAAAAAACGATCTGGCTGGCTTGCCACTGAAGAAAATAATGTATATTCTCTCTTCAGAAAGAAGGTTGTAGAAAATAAAATGTGTACAGGAAAAGCCTTCTGTGGTTAAATAAAAGTTATTAATTCAAAGGCACACCAAAAATACGACAAACAAGTGTAAAAGGTAAATAAAAAGAAAACATAGGCAGATATAACCTGCTTGATGTTACGGATCACTTCAGGAGAAAGACTAAGATGGTCCAATCTCTCTCTCCCAACTTCCAGAGTAGTTCCTTTTATACACAGGTTTTTCATTGACATACATTAATTGGATATAGATTACATCATGCTTATTATCACTCATACCTAAAAAGGTAATGTTAAATATAACTTCACTACTACATACTAAAAAAAAACATAAGGGGTAAAAAGAAATACTTCAGCTCTTCTTCCTTTACCTCTGACCTCTCTTCCACTTAAAAATCTAGAGTCAAATTCTCATGCCCAATACAGCTTTTTCAATTGTCATTCCATGACTTTCCACATACACACCCTAACTATATTCTTAATGTAATATTTTTAACAGCATCCACTGTGGAGGTAGGCAAGAACTAGTCCATTTGTGTTTTTTTGGGATGGGTTGGAGGGAATGAACATTTCCCAATGTGTTCCATTTGTATTTTTTGGTTGTATGTTTTGGATTCTGAAGAAATGTGTATAGATTTGTCTAACATTTGTGTAACATTTGTCAAGTGTTCTAATCTCAGTATGCCGTCTGCATAGTGGTATTTATTTTTAATCTGTTTTTTTGTTTGCTTCCCTTTTTAGCACCCAGTGGATGCAGGTGGATGCAGGTGAACCCAGTGTTGCCAACCAGCTTCTAAGCCTCACTCAGAGGGTGGTTGACCATTGTGGTAGAGCGGCAGAGTCAAGGATGGCTGCCCCAAGTTCCACTAATTTGGGACAGGTCCTTACACGCTACAGGAAACTATAAACCAGAATAGCCAGGACCGAGAAATCAACCAATAACAGCTGGCGGCCATGCAGCGTCTGATAGAATCGGTCCAACAACAATCGGCCACTTTGGGTGCCTACATGTTCCGAGTTGACCATCTCTGTAACATGTTAAGTGAATCCCTGGGCCTGTGAAACCAGGCAGTACTTCACATGCTGGGTTGGCAAATCCCAAGAGCTCCAGATCCTGCAGGCCCCCCAGTTCCATCATAGCCACCGGCTCCTGCAAGCCCCCCAGTTCCATCATTGCCACCGGCTCCTGCAGGCCCCCTGGCTCCATCCTGGCCATCAGGCTCCTACAGGCTCCATCCTGGCCACCAAGCTCCATCCTGCTCCCCCACTCCTGCCCGCCCACCTTCAATAGGTGGGTGCCAGGTGAGACGATATTCCTGTCTTATTCTTTAACAAAGTAACATAACTAAATGTTTTCAGGACTCCATGACACCTACAGTGTGTTTGAGTTATCCTGCGTGAATACATTTGTTTGTATAAGATATCCTAATCTTTATTTTGGGTTTACCCAATGTCCACAGGTTAGCGTCCCTCATAATTATTTGACACTTAACCTACATAAGTAAGTTTCTTTTGATGTGGCCCAGAAGAATGTTAAAGTTTGTAAATGTGTCGAAAAGTAATTATAATCAAGTATGAAGTCTCAGCTTAATACTCTACAAGTATTGCTGTAATGACCTTAAAAAAAGCTAAACATTATTTCCAAATACACGACTGCATCTTTGTTCACTAAATGAACACAAATCTAGTTATGTCTAGGGACCAAATATGGCACACTGCACTTCTCTGACACTTGTCTGTAACAGATAAATGTGCATGCTAATAGGTCAACTACTTTTCTGTTGGTTAAAATGACATACTAAGGTGTTCAGCTGTATATTCTATGCCAAATGTATTCTTGAATGATGTTACAATTATGTCCTCTTCAAAATATATGTATCTAACATACCCAACTCTGTTACTTAAGGTCACATGATATCTGGGAACTGAATAGAGCAATGCAGGAATGGTGGAAACTCTGCCAAGCTTCCAAACAGGTTGGTGTAGGATAAGAGCATGTTCAATATTTTACTGTTCAAACAACCATTGTGTAAAAACTAAGGTTTCTTTGTAAAGGAGAACCATGGATGTCCCAGCAGGCCTGGATGGAGTTTTTTTTATTGTGTAGATTTGTTTTTTAAAATAAAAAAAAAATACACTACAAAATCTTGCTTTTTGTTTTTTACTAATTTTTGTTGGGTTTTATTCTCCCTCCCACCCCTCATGGTCCCAAAGGAATGTTCGTCTGAATGTAAGTATTTCAACCTATTTAATATTGTGAAGACCTTCTGTCCTTTGGAGAAGATGGTGGCAAAGCCGCTCCAATAGCTGTAGATTCAAAATAAACACCAAAAATAAAAGTGGGTGGGCTGGACTAAATTAGATTTTTGGAAGTTTAGTCAAGGATAACTGATTAATGCTGAACTTCTAACAGATACTTTTTTGCCATGTCAAAAAATTGGGCTTAAACATTTGCCAGTAAGGTACAACTGAACAACTCATGTCTATTTGTATTCATGCTAGCCAACAACCTAGAAAGAACCTTCATTTGATGCAGGGTTAATGACTACAAGCTACATGAAATCATGCTCGATCTTTGTAAGGTTAGCTTACAGGCAATGTCCGCAGCCTCGGCTGCCTCCTCTCCCTCATCTTGGGACTGTAGGCTCCTCCTCTTCCACCTCCTGTGGCATGGCCAACCGCCTGGATGGCCGCTGTACGATCAGCAGCCATGGGCGTGATGGAGAGTTGGCTGTAATAAAAAAAAAAAAAAAAACACACACAAACACCCTAAATTAATAAAGGTCATAAAATCGAGGGAGTGATAAACAAACAAGGGCAGACAATACTACCTACCCCAACCCAAAAGGCTTTGAAAACCCTGCCCCTAACAAGAGGAGAAGACAAAATGCAATACTTACCAGACAGGATGCGGTCCCCCACTTCACGGAGGAAATCCTCTGCTTCTGGTCGCCTGTCTGTCAGCCTCTCCACAATCCGGCGCTTGGCAAAAATGGATGGCTGCCGCAGAAGCATTGTCTAAAGAAAAAGATAAAACAAATATTAGTTATTTTTTACAACAAACACCTCTCAAAATAAAAAAAAATATAGCTAACAGATGATAGATTTTTCTGGTGCAAATTGACATAGTTTGTTGGCAATTGTGAAGTGGTAAGAATGTGTGTGTATATACAAACAGAGACATTAGTATAGATATGTATGTGTACACTATTACTAAGAATATTCATGATTCCACCCCACTAAGCTAAATCATAGCTAGATCATTGGAAAACAAGAATTGGTCTTCTAGATGTAAACTCTCTTCATCCTGTTTCAGTTTGAGTGAAGCAGAAGTGCCAGACATACATACAAACAATATAGGCCAAAATATTGGCACTGTTGGATTATTTTAAAAAATGCAGCAAATGTTTATTTATTTACTTTTGGACACTGGAAAAACAACAAAAAAGGGGAGAAATAATAAACAACACACACTATCTATGTGAGACAGTAAAATGATGTGCCTTCCCAAAAACCTGAATGGTGGTCTCATCTATCCAGAGGACATTCTCCCAGAAGGCTTCCACTGTCCTCAGGATAGCTAGGAGGCCAATTGGTGCTCTTCAAATGATCTAGCTAGGATTCAGCTTAGTGGGGTAGAATCAATGTACATAGTTGTCACTAGCCACCTTTTAGTGGGTGGAGCGCCCGGCTACCATGCCTCCTCTACCCAGCTTGAATCCATTGAAAGGAGAATAGTGAGAGCGTTCAATTCTCAGCTATCATCCATGCATAGGATACCAGCTGCAGCTAGAATGAGATGGGGGACAAAGGCTGTCCCTCCCTCACCCATTCTCTAGCTGTGCTGTGGCTTCTATCTAAACAAAAAAAACACTCCAAAAAAGGGGGAAAATATATCCACCCAGCAGTCATGTGTAATTATATCAGCGACACAGTATGATCGCTGTATGTGGGAATGCTGCATGTCATATTCTGCAGCCTTACAACTCTCTGTACAAACAGAGGACCCTGATAGCTAATGGGCGCAAAATACCAGAAAAAGCTCAGCCCACCAGATTTCAAGCATTTTAGGATATGGGGATCAAAATTTAAAACACTTGTGAAAATCCAACATTGGGAATGCATTTTCCAAAGCAAGTGTGCCAAGGCGTCCTTAAGGCAAAATGGGTATGCATGCATGCATCGTGCGCGCACACACTTAAATGTGTATGCATGCATTGTGCGCGCGCGCACACACACACACACACACACACACACTTAAATGTGTATGCATGCATTGTGCACACACACTTAAATGTGTACGTACATGTGCATTTGCACGTACATAGTGGGGCCGCTTCAGTGCACAGACAACAATATGCAGCAGACTTCTAAGGGTTTGGCGCACAACGATGCGCATCAAACAACTACGTTTTAGGAAGACAATTGTGCTGTTTTTAGCCTTTCAACAATTCATACAAAGAGCTGAATAAAAACAATCACAATTGACTCTTTAAATTGTAAGTCTGTTGGATCATCTAAGGTTAAAAGATCCTGGGAAAATGTAAAAAAAAAAAAAAAAAAAAAAAATCACCAAAAAAATGGACAAACCACCACCACAACATTTGTCAAACAAGTTTATTCCAAAAATAAGTTTCAAAAAGGACACAGTAAAATATAGAAAGCACTAAACTGACATGACAAAAGAAAAACAGTTAAAGAAAAAAAAAATGGGGGCGTGGCTTAGCGGTCCCCGGAGATGGCCGCTTGATTCTCCTGCTCTGACGGCACCAGCGTGAGATTTGCAGCTCAGCCGGCACCCAACGCTTGAATATGGGCAAACAGAAGCGATCTAAGGGCGGGAGGCTTCATCACGCCTCCTCTCAGCCCTCGGTTCGGGCTTTTATAGGAGATGCTCCTGCGGCCCTCCAGCCTTCTAAGATGGCACCGGCTTCCTCCTCTCCCCAACACACGTGGCGTGCAGAGGACTCTCCGGCTGCACACCACCATCATTCAGCAGCAGACCTGGCTGGAACCTCTCCTGGCTTAGCAGTGGGTGGCCGGATCACCCAGAGTCGTGAAACGGATGGCCAGGAAGCTGAGGATCATGCTGGGGTGAGTCTTTCCCCCTTTTCTGGGGACTCACCCTCTCCTGGGACTCACCATGATGGGGGGATTTCTTCTTCACCTGATGCCCCTTGCTCCCCCCTGGATGATACTGTGCCATTAGCCTTTAGACTAGAGGCGATCTCATCTCCTATAGAAGGGACAGTTGGGGGCACCCATGCAATACCTAAATCAGTCCCCTACAAACTGCTTAAGGCTGACTTTCCCTCCTTGGGCCCCCCATCGCACATACCTGGTCCGTCATATGGGACAGGTTCTTCAGGGACCCATGGCCCTGTGGAGCCACCCCACCCTTGCAAGCAAGATCAGGGACCTGTGGCTGATGCATTACCCTCCCCATGGCAGAATTACCTTCAGATGTTGCCTACTAAGGCTGATTTTCAGCTACTGATAACTGAAGTTCAGGCAACATTCCGCTCTGAAATTGGGGTCTTCCGTACTGACTTGCAGTCTCTGGCTGGGAAAGTGGAAGATATAGATGAAAATTTACACCAAGCTAAGGGGGACATTGAGATCCTTACACGCAAATCTCGAGATTATCATTTGAAGATCAGGGACCTCTACCGCCACATAGAAGATATGGATAATAAGGGCTGCAGGAATAATATTAAAGTTCGCGGTTTGCCTGAAGCCACCCGTAACTCAGATCTGAAATTAGTTCTGCAGGCTTTTTTTAACCGCCTTTTGGGGCGCCCCTCATCGCAAGAGGTGGGAATTCTTATGGCCTACAGAGCCACCCGGCAACCTGCCTCGGCCTCAAGGCCACGAGATGTTCTTTGCCACTTAGCAGATGCAGATCTGAAAACTGAGATCATGGCTGCTGCACGGAATATGCACAATTTAGAATTTGACGGGTCCCCCCTACAGCTTTTCCAGGACTTATCATGGCACACCCTGCAACAAAGACATCTTCTACAACCACTCCTGACCCTATCGCTGGGGTTTTCTGTTTAGCTTAATGGCCCGACATGAGAGGAAGTCGGCTGTTCTGCACTACCCGGAGGATTTACCTGTCTTCTGCCGAGATATGGAAATTGCCCTGCCCAAGCTTCCTGGATGGAAGTCCGAGGATCTTTTGCCCCCTTCATCCCACCCTGGCAGACGGCCACATCCAGGAAACGCTCAGGACGCCGGGTCCGGCGTTCTCCTCCATCTTCTCTTCCGCGAGACAGTGGACAGCTTTTATTGGGCCTGGCCCCTACATCTCCATTGCTGCTTTGACCTTATGATGCAGCCTTAGATTTCAATGCTGCCCTGCTCCTTAAATAGATGCTTAACTTGCTAATGTTTTGCCCTATATAATCTTATAGAGCTAAAGATTTTTACTGTTTACTATAGTAGAATTTATTTTTATATGGATGATTCTTGAATGGCAGTACTTATTACATGTTATGCTCTACCTCAGAGGTTACGGCCCTCGGCCTGGGTGCGTTGACATCCTGCTAGTTATTGTGACCTCTTGCCTTTTGTAGACTGCTGATTGGCTTATGTTTGACCTACTGCTGTCCTGATTGTAATTAATGCTGGTTTATGCACAGGTCTTGGTCTGCGATTTTGCCTAGGCCTCTAAATAATATACCTTGCCATACCACGGTTTACTAAATTTTGCCATGTTTGGTATCATTTTTCTATGGTACTGCCCTCATATGCTGTATTGTATACTTGCCCTTATATAGATACTCTCAGGTTGCCTCTTTGCCCCTTGGGGGGGCCCTGTCTGGTGGTTGTTCCCGGGGACTGTTGGGTCCTTGACCCCTATAGGAGTGTTGATGTATCTGCCAAGTGTGCTTGTTCCTTGCTGTCCTCTCCTGGACACTTCATGGTCGCTAAGTCGCGACTATCTTACCTTGGTTTATTGTCTATGTATATGTTTTTTATTGTGATTGTTTCCCCCTACCAATACCTACGTAGTTTCCCACCTTTCCCCATGGGATTTCCTATCCTCTAAAATGTAATCCAGAGCATTTGTTTGATTTGTATTTTATTACGTTTGAGTAACGGAGGGGTCTAAGCACTGTTCACTCCATCACAATTTATTATGGCTGCTAGAATTCTATCCCTCAATGTGCGGGGATTGAACTCCAACACTAAAAGGAAATTAGCATTTAGGGAATTTAAACGTCAGTCTGCGGAGGTTATATTCCTACAAGAGACACATTTTGATAGCATGGGTACCTTTAATTTTGTCTCCAAATATTACCCAGGAGTCCATGTGGCTAACTCTCCCTCTACAAAATGAGTGGGGGTTGCAATTCTGATTCGGGATTCTCCCCCACTCGTACAATTGCTGACCCTGAGGGAAGATTTATTATTCTGCATGGCACCCTTCGAGCTGTCCCTCTGACATTGTGCAATCTTTACACCCCCAACACAGGTCAGATTAAGTTTATTACTAAGACACTGGCCCTTTTGGAGGAGTTTACTCACACCTATTTGATTGTTGGGGGTGACTTTAATTCTATTTTCTCCCCTACTCAGGACAGAATGTCTATGTTTACATCTCCCCCACCTCCAACAATCAAAACTTTTTAGACAGCTTATTAGAAGCTATCAACTATATGATAGCTGGAGGATCCAACATCTCATGAGCAGACAATACTCCTTTTACTCTCCTCCCCACAAAACACACACCCGCATTGATTATATATTCATTAACTTACCTTTATTGAGGAATAGTGTCTCACCAGACATACATCCTATTTCATGGTCGGATTATGCACTGATCACCCTAGAGGTTTTTTTTACTCCCTCTAAGACTAGGATTTGCCATTGGAGACTGAATGATTTTCTCCTTAAAAACATGGACACTAAATTATCACTTACTACAGGAATACAAAACTATTTTACTGAGAATAAGGGCTCAGTAGCACATACCTCCACCCTCTGAGAAGCTCATAAGGCGGTGGTTAGGGGTCAATGTGTAGCCCTAGGCTCCCGCCTTTAAAAGAATTCCAATTTACAGCGTGCTTTGACAGAACAGGGCTTGAAGGTAGCAGAGGGCCAGCTTACTAATAGTCCATCCCTGGCACATCTACGGGACCTTTCTCCGCTCCAAATTATGGGCCCTGGAGCTGAGAAAAGCTAGTTGGCTGATGCAACAAACTAAGCAGCTTTATTACCACAAGGGCAACAAAGCGGATACGCTATTAGCACGCAAACTGAGGGACACACAAATTAACTCTTCTCCCATGGCTATTAAGGACGAGAAGGGGATACTTAGGTACGACCCCTCTCATATAGCCTCTCGGTTTGAACAATACTATACACATTTGTACCACATAGTACATCAGGCACAAAGTAATATGGGCTCAACTTTACAACCCATTATTGACTCTTACTTAGCGGAACTGAATCTTCCCCGTTTGAAGGCAGAACATCTGGAGCATCTTAACAGTCCCATCACTGAAGAGGAGATTTCGCAGGTTATTTCTCATCTCCCTTCGCATAAGGCCCCAGGTCCTGACAGTTTACCGTACTTATATTATAAAACCTTTCTGCCAAATTTACTCCCCCACCTAGTAGATTTATTCAATGATTTTTTACAAGGTAAACCTATTCCGCCTTTTATGTCATGCTCCCACATCACTGTTATTCCCAAACCAGGTAAAGACCCGTTTGATTGCGCTAATTATAGGCCCATTGCATTGCTAAATTCGGATCTTAAAATTTATTCTAAAATTCTAGCAAATAGGCTCTCCAAACTTATGCCTTACCTTGTTGCACAGGGATCAAACGGGCTTTATCCCATTTCGCCATACGAGTGATAATACCCACAGAGTAATTAATATTTTTGATATTCTCAACAAACGCAATACCCCTTCATTAGTACTTAGCTTAGATGCGGAGAAGGCGTTTGATCGTCTTGGTTGGCCATTTATGTTCGCCACACTAGCTAAAATGGGGTTCTCCGGACCATTTGTAGGCGCTATATGTTCACTCTACACCTGTCTATCAGCCTTGGTCAAATTATCTCACGCCTCCTCTACGCAATTTCCAATTAAAAACGGGATGCGACAGGGATGTCCTTTGTCCCCCTTGCTTTTTGCACTTAGCATTGAACCACTTGCAGAGAAGATCCGATCTAATCCCAATATTCAGGGAGTCCCAGTGAAGGGATCCACCTACAAAATCTCGCTATACTCAGATGATGTACTTCTCACACTGACACAGCCTCTTACCACCCTCACGAATTTATGGGCTAAACTACACACTTTTGGTATTGCCTCGGGCTATAAAGTGAATTCCTCCAAGACGGAGGCTTTACCTTTATACATGCCACCCTCACAACTCTCAGCGTTGCAAGACAGCTTCTCATTTTTGTGGCGGGATTGTTCATTGAGTTACGTAGGCACTCAAATTACAGCTATGTATAACCAATTATATGCCTGTAACTGTCTTCCGCTATTCCAGGAGAAACACAATTATCTGAACAAATGGAAGGGGCACTCTTTGTCTCTTATGGGGCACATTGCGTCCGTGAAAATTATGCTCTTACCCAAGCTCTCCTTTATTTATTTGATACCCTTCCGGACCGGGTCCGTATTCTGACCCTGCAAAAACTACAAGCTGGATTTCTGAATTTATTGGGCACATAAGAGACATAGACCGTCTAAGACAGTGGATTGCACACCCAAAGATCTGGGAGGCCTTGGGGCCCCAGACCTCATTAAATATTATATAGCAACTCACCTTCGATACTTGCCCTCATGGACCAAACTATTTTCCTCCAGTATTTGCCGGGAGTTGGAAGAGGACTGGCTTGCCCCTCTACATCCTAATGTGATGCTATGGAGCTCTTCAATGCTATTAACAGATAGAGATTTACTTTCACCGATGGTGTTTATGAGAAATATGTGGAGAGCCTACAAACTTAAGTATTGCCTTTCCACTCTGGCCTCGGTATTTATCTCTATTATACATACCCCCCTGATACCTGACAGTCTCACCAGATCTATGTGGCAACCCTGGCGAGGGCTTTTTCATATCCAAGATATTTTGCATCCGGTAGAGCAGAGATTACTTTCCTTCCCAGAATTACAGGAGAAATTTGACCTCCCCCGAACCTCTTTTTTGCATACCTACATTTCAGACATTATGTTCTCTCTCTTCAGCACTCACCCAGATTTTCTCAAATGACTTCCTTTGAGAGGTTGTGTGCAGCTGGTCCTTACACCAAGGGCCTTATCTCCTCCATTTATCGTCTTCTTCATGTGTCAACAAGGGAGACCACTGGTAAATTTGTTTATATGTGCACCTGGGAAGCTATTTTAGGCCGGACTCTTGATGGGGAGGAATGGACTGATATCCGGGAAGCAGCAAATAAAAGCTCCATTTGTACCATCTATAAGGAAAATTTGTATAAGATTTTGTTTCGATGGTACCACACTCCAGATGTGTTACACAGGCTGTTTCCAGAAGCAGACCCTATCTGTTGGCGATGTAGGTCCCAACGCGGGACTCTAGAACACATTTTCTGGTTTTGTCCCACTATACAAAGTTATTGGGATAAGGTTAATCAGTTAATTGGGGATGTGACCTTGCTCCGTCGCTGTCCCCCGGTGTCCTGCTGGCCCCCGCAGGTCCTGGGGACATGTCCTGCTCCTCTGAACTCCAGCCGCAAAGTGCAGAGACGAGATCTACGGGGTTTCCCGGTGACGTCGGTACACGCGTCATTGCGGGCGGGAGGATCAGCAGGAAATGCAAATCATTTTGTATTGGATTCAATACAAAATAGCTGTATTGAGTCCAATACAAAGAAATATTCATATAATATATATAATTATATATGCTACTATACAGTTAATGTTTAAATATTTTTTTAACAGATTTTTGTATTTTGTTATTTAAAGTTTATTATTACATTTATTGAATATCAGTAAGCTATGCCTAAAAATTACAGCCTACAATGAAAAAAAAGTTTCAATGCAAAAAATTATACCACTTTGGACGTAATTAGACTGCAAAGGAGGTTAAAACTTTCCAAGTTTAAAAACCAAAAGCAACTATTGTGCTAAATGGTAAGCAACTGAGGTAAACAATGGGATGTTCTTCCCCATTTTGAACCTGGGATAGCACTGCCCTTAGTCCAACATCAGAAACATCAGTCTGCACCACAAACTCCTTAGAGAAGTCAGGAGAGTATAGCACTGGTTCACTACACAAAGCCTTCTTTAACGCCTCAAAGGCAGTTCTGCTTCTGGAGACCATTTAACCATTACTGATTCCTTCCCTTTTGTCAAATATGTCAGGGGAACAGCCTGGCATGCAAAGTGAGGAATAAAGCGTCTATAATAGCCAGCGATTCCCCAAGAAAGCACGAACCTGCTTTTTATTAATTGGGCGTGGTCAATTCTGGATTGCCTCTACTTTCTTTTCCTGAGGCTTTATTATTCCTCTTCCAATGGTGTACCCCAGATATTTGGCTTCTTCTAGCCCAATAGCACACTTTTAGGGTTCGCGACAAACCCGGCTTTCCTCAGCGCATTTAGCACTGCCTGAACTTTTACTAAATGCAAGACCCAATCTGCACTATAAATAATTATGTCATCCAGGTAAGCCGCAGCATATTTTTGATGGGGTCAGAGTACCTTATCCATCACCCGCTGTAACCCAATATGCCAAAGGGCATATTTCAGTACTGGAATGCTCCGTCAGGGGTCACAAAAGCAGTTTTCTCCCTAGCTGACTTGGACAGGGGGATCTGCCAAAATCCTTTGTTTAGATCTAAGGTGGTCATGGATTTAGCATTCCCCAACCGATCAATCAACTCGTCTATCCAGGGCATAGGATAGGTATCAAACTTTGTGATCTGATTCCGCTTATGGTAATCGTTGCAGAACTGGTTTGGGGGCTAACACAGTTGGGCTGGACCAATCGCTATTGGACTCCTTTATAATCCCCAATTTAAGCCTTTTTAACTTACTGATGTATTACCTCTCATTTAGCTTCAGGAATCCGGTAGGGTTTCAATCTTAACCTTTCACCTGAAGGGGTGTGAGGAATGTGCTCTGTCTGGGGTGCCATGGATTTAAAAAGAAGGACCAATACAATTACAAAAGGGAAAGGTTTATTTACAGCTTAGGATAATTTACATATGATTTTCAATACAAACGGGAAGAAGGTAAAGGGTATATAGGAAAAGGGGAAGGAGAGGGGTCTAGCTCTATCTCTAGCACATGGTCAATCTCTCTTACGCCCACATACACACCAGGGTTTTCTCTCCTTGAACCACACCCCACTGCAAGTCCAGAGCGAATCACATTGTTGATTCATCCTTGGTGAAGTCTTGATCAAGAGGTCACACAGACTGTCCTTGTCCCAGGCTTGGGATTGTTATCACATATCCCTGCCCCCTCCAGGAAGACTGAAGTTATAGTGAACAGGTTTGGGCAGAAATTGACACCAAATGGTCAAACTGGCCAAGGTGTTAATGATCCTCAGGCCTGCACACATGGAAGATCAATCTTTGTCTCTGTTAAGCAATCCTTTGATGTATAAGGGACTGCATCTGTCTCCACAGATAATGAGGTTTATAGCTTGTTTCCAAGAAGGCAGAATTGTCTTTACATACAAGTCATATTCATATCAATTTTGGTCACTTCGAACAGGGTGATAATATCATGTGTAGCCATGGATGTTCGTCCAGGCAAGTTGGAGAACATATCCCTATTTTAGAGCACAAAATCTCTCGATTCCTGTTCTTGACTCCTTGACAAAGTGTTTGGTACCCAGACTTCTGGAATTACAGACTGAGCAGGTAGCTCTGTGGTCCTCACTGTTCATGCTTTCCTTTCTTTCCATGGTTTCAACAAATTCACATGATAAATTTGCTCTGGTTTCCACCTACCAGGTTGGCTAATCTTATATTTTACGTCACTAAGTTTTTCCATGGGGCCCTGCTATTTGGCCAGGATTACTTACTCTCTGCTCGCTCTCTCTCTGCGCCCTCGCTCGCTCTCTCTCTGCGCCCTCTCTCTCGCTCTCTGCGCCCTCTCTCTCGCTCTCTGCGCCCTCTCTCGCTCTCTGCGCTCTCTCTCTCTCTCTGCGCTCTCTCTCTCTGCTCTCTCTGCGCGCTCTCTCTCTCTCTGCGCGCTCTCTCTCTCTGCGTGCTCTCTCTCTCTCTGCGCGCTCTATCTCTCTGCGCGCTCTCTCTCTCTGCGCGCTCTCTCTCTCTGCGCGCTCTCTCTCTCTCTGCGCTCTCTCTCTCTGCGCGCTCTCTCTCTGCGCGCGCTCGCTCTCTCTGCGCCCTCTCTCTCTCTGCGCGCGCGCTCGCTCGCTCTCTCTCTGCGCCTGCGCCCTCGCTCGCTCTCTCTCTGCGCCTGCGCCCTCGCTCGCTCGCTCTCTGCGCCCTCTCTCTCGCTCTCTGCGCCCTCTCTCTCTCTCTGCGCTCTCTCTCTCTCTGCGCCCTCTCTCTCGCTCTCTCTGCGCCCTCTCTCTCTGCGCTCTCGCTCTCTCTGCGCCCTCTCTCTCTGTGCTCTCGCTCTCTCTGCGCCCTCTCTCTCTCGCTCTCTGCGCCCTCTCTCTCTCGCTCTCTGCGCCCTCTCTCTCTCTGCGCTCTCTCTCCGCTCTCTCTCTGCGCTCTCTCGCTCTCTCTGCGCTCTCTCGCTCTCTCTCGCTCTCTCTTCGCTCTCTCTGCGCTCTCTCTCTCTGCGCTCTCTCTCTCTGCGCTTTCTCTGCGCGCTCTCTCTCTCTCTGTGCGCGCTCTCTCTCTGTGCGCGCTCTCTCTCTGTGCGCGCTCTCTGTGTGCGCTGTCTCTCTGCGCGCGCTCTCGCTCTCTCTCTCTCTCTCTCTCTGCGCTCTCTCTCTCTCTGCTCTGTTTACTTTTCACCTCCTACTAGTACCAAAACTCTATCCCCAGGGGCAAAAGTAGGGATATGTGCACCCCGGTTATAAATTCTCTGCTGCGCCAACTGCGCTTGGGCCAGATGCTTTTTAACCAAGGGCATTACCTGCACAATTCTGTCCTCCATTTGTGCCACATGCTCCATGACACTTCAATGAGGGGGACTTTCACTTTCCCATGTTTCCTTAGCAACATCTAACAGTCCTCTAGGCTGTCTCCCATATAATAATTCAAAGAAAGAGAATAAGGTTGAAGATTGGGGAACCTCCCTAATAGCAAACATCAAATATGGGAATAGACAGTAGTGTTGTTGTTCAAATTTGGGTCTTCCTAAAAAAAAATACAGATATTTAATTCTGATACCACTTGCTATCTATCCAAAAGGACAGAAAAATGTATGTATTTCTCTACAAAAAATACAAATATTTAATTATGAATCACACAGCTCCATTACAAGGGAAATGCGCTGACAACTTTCTGGCCTTCAGCAACAGCGGCTGGAGGCCTGGGTAATTCCTAAGGAAGCGCTGTACTATCAGGTTCATGACGTGAGCCAGGCAAGGTACGTTTGTGTGTTTCCCACAACTCAGGGCTGCCAGCAGATTGGCCCCGTTATCACACAGGACCTTGCCTGGCTGAAGTCTGTTGGGAGTTAGCCATATGTCCTCCTGCTTCGGCAAGGCACTTGGAATGGCTGCGCCCGTGTGGCTGAGGGAACCCAGGGTTCGCAACCTCAGGACTGCGTGGCAACGTCTGAATTGTGCACCGAAATAGCAAACTGCAGGTTGTTGCTGGCGTTGAACAGATGCTGCCGAATGGGAGGTGCTGGTGCTAGGTCTCCACGGCAAAGTGTCCCTGGAGGAAGAGGTTGAGGCACAAGAGTCAAAGAAGGAGGTGGAAGTGGAGGTTGAGGAGAAGATTGCATGTGAAGTGCTTTGGGCAGAGGTAGGTATGCAGGCCTTGCTGCAGCTGCATCTTGCCCTGCTGCCACCAAAGTTACCCAGTAAGCTGTATAGGAAATATATCTTCCCACTCCATGCTTGCTTGACCAATTGTCGGTTGTCAGGTGCACCTTGCCAGAAACTGAGTGCTGCAGGGCTATAGACACATTGCTCTGCACGTGTTCATGCAAAGCAGGAACACATTTTTGTGAAAAGTACTGTCGCTTAGGCATAACGTACTGTGGGTTCGCGCAGAGGAATGCATACCAGAATGCATTGGAGTCCACCAGCCGGTAAGGGAGGAGCTCTAACACAATCAGCTGTGCAATTGCCAAATTGATTAGCTTTGTTTTGGGGTCATTTGGGCCATATTTCCTCTTGCGGTCCAGCATCTGGGGGGTGGAAGGTTGGATGCTGCTAATGCTAACCACAGAAAGATTGGACGAAGGGGTAGAAGTTGTGGGGGATGGCAATGATGCCTGGTTTTGACTACTAGCAATGCGACAAACAGCAGCTGATCTGCGTTGCAGCTCCTGTTCACCGCTGGTGGAGCCTGAAAAAGGTAATGCTCGGCTATATGCCCCACTCAAATTGCTGGCAGCAGCACGGAGAACTTTGGTGGCAGAAGGAGAAAAGGCAGCGGCGAAAGATCGAGCAGTTTGAGCTTCCTTTTTGGGCGGAGGTGGTCGCACAGAGCTCTGTGCTTTGACCAGGTGTTTCTGCCAGGTTACCGGGTGGTGGCTTTTTAAATAAGGGCTCATGCAACTTGTTCCAAGTTTGTTTGGGTTTTTGCCTCATTTCAAGTGTTGAGCACACAGTTTGCAGATGACCATAGTGTTGTCATCACTATGAACATTAAAAAATGCCCACACAGTGGAACATCTAACTGGGCCGAAAGGTGCTCTGGAGCTGGTGCTCGTGGTGGCGGTCGCGGTTGTTGAGGCATAGCTGTGGTGACTGGCAGCTTCCGACGATGGACGACTATGACTTGCCTCACTGGTGCGTAATTTGAGTGGGGCGAGTAGCCAAGCATTACCTTTTTTTACCTTGTAGCTAATATGCTTCACAAAGTGTAAGATTGTATAGTAAGTGGATTTTTTTATTGGGGGGGGGGGGGTTGACACCAAAAATGCAAGTGCGCTGTCTGTGTTTTGTATGCAGCACTTTCCTTCAGTGGTGACGCTTGTAATATGCAGCACACTATACAAAATATATACTGCAGTATACACTGCATCTGTGTGTCTCTCAGTACAAGTGTGATACTGTGCACGCAGTCAGCGAGGGGACCCTGCCTCTGGCTGCGTGTATGTTACACACTGACTATCTATCTATCTATGTGTAACGGTATCAACCGTTGGCGACGTCCTTCCCCCTAGTCCGGGTGGCCCTGTACAGTTACTCCAGCGACTCCCCAAGCTGAATTGTGATTCCCCGCAGTTGGGCAGCTCTTACAAGAGCTAGTAGTAACATAGCGGTTCCCTACAACATGAGACACGGCTACGAGTTGAGGGTGAAAAAGAAAGAAGAAGAACACTTTATTGATACCACACTATATTGAGCGTGGAATCAACGGGGAAAAGAGACCCTGTTGAGCTTGAGTCTAGTCTGGCATCTATAACTGGGTACTGGGCAGTGGGCAGGTGGCAGCAGTAAGAGCAGGAGGAGTAACACAGCCATCCACACTACGTCTCAGGGCCCACCACCACTGTAGGGACAGTGGGAATCTCATTCATCCCAATAGCTACACCTTCTACACTGTCAATTAAGGATGATGGCCTCAAGCTGTTGCTGCTGCCACCGCCTGCCCAGTACCCAGCTCTAGATGGCAGTTAACAATGCTGTCCACACTCTGCCTCAGGGCCTGCCGCCTCCTCCTCATGCTGTTACGGCTGCCGCCTGCCCACTGCCCAGTACCCAGCTCTAGATGCCAGACTAGACTCAAGCTCAACAGGGTGTTCTTTTCCTGCTGATTCCGCCAAGCCCGTTCCGTTTCATGTGGTTTCGCTACATAGCAGGTAGGGACAGATTGGAATCTCGTTCATCCATTCATGTCTCCAATAGCTACAGCTTCCTCACTGTCCATATAGGTGATGGCCTCAACTTCTGATGCCGTCCTTGCTCCTTCTCAGGGCCCACCGCCTCCTCCTCATGCTGTAACTGATGCTGCCTGCCCAGTACCCAGCTCTGGATGCCAGTTACCAATGCAGTCCACGATCCGTCTCAGGGCCCACCGCCTCCTCCTCCTGCTGTGTCCACCTGTCAGTACTCCTTTCATAAATATGGCATTACAGCCATCTAGGTGGCATTGATGATGCACTACACCCAGCTCTAGATGCCAGTTACCAATGCGGTCCCCGCTCCGTCTCAGTGCCCACCGCCTCCTCCTCCTGCTGCTGCCACCTGTCACTTGTAACTTATAACAGATCTGTGTAGCTAGCTAATTTTTTGACTGAAAGACCCCCTCAGAGACCTCTGCCTGTACTCTGAAGCCTGTGTATGGCTTGTAAAGGAACGGTGAAACCTGGTGGCTAATTTTTGGACCGGAGGAACCCCCTCGTGCCCCTCTCTGCCTCTACTCGGAGACCATATAAAATCCGGCATGTTCCCTTGACCGCCCCATAAAATGGCCTTGCCAGCAACAGAAAAAATAACTTCCTTATTTTTTTTTTACTTGTACAGTGTTGTGCAGAGCTGGGGGAGTTTTGACATGTCTTTTTAAATGTATTTATAGGCTGTAGAAGCTCCACACAGTCCAGAAAAACAACCCAAATTTTTCCCCCATTGACTTAATGGAGTTCGAATTCGACGTTCAATCACCCGAATAATTATGCATTATTCAAGCATTATTTGAACAGCTCCCGACTATGGTTTTAGCAGAGGTATTTCGGAGAGGAATTGCCTCAGGATACCGAGTAGCATAGTCCATTATGACTATGATATATTGATGGCCCCTAGCTGACTTTAGCAATGGGCCAACTAAATCTATGTCAATCCTCTCAAAAGTGACCTCAATGATGGGGAAGGGAACCAAAGGCTACGAAAATGTGGCATTGGGCAGACACTTGACATACTGGACAGGAAGCACAGTACATCTCCACCTCCTTGGCGACCCCTGGCCTATAAAACCTCTGGTCGATTCACTCTCTGGTTTTCTCAGCCCCTAGATGCCCCCCTAGGAGGTGTCCATGGGCCAGGTCTAACACCAATTTCCAGTACGGCTTGGGTACCACTAGCTGTTCAATGGTTTCCCCCCCACTTTGTGACACCCGATAGAGTAGGTCCCTTTCAAAAATAAAGTATGGGAATGCAACCCTCTCGTCTGGGTGCACTAGGTTCCCATCAATTTTTACGGCATTCTTCCGGGCTTTAAACCGTGTGGGGTCTTTCAATTGCTCTGTAACAAAGTTCTCTCTATGTACCTGTGTGTCAGAATTCCAGGGTTTGCTGGCTTTCCCCCAAAGTTGGCGGTTCTTCTCTAGGGTTAACTGTTTCCCCTGCTAGCACAAACAAAGGAAACCCCAGAGTGCCCCCACAGTCATCAGAGGACTCCTCAGTAGCCTCATGCTCTGAGGATGCCAGCACTGCATGGGATGGGTGATCTCAGAGCTCCCAGAATTTGGGGAAATCCCTCCCGATGATTGCATCATATGGTAAGTGGGAAACCAACCCCACCTGATGACACAATTTACCTAGTAAGGTCTCAAAAGACACTGACATCACAGGATACTCGTGTACACGTTACCCCCACGTTTTTAGGATAGGAGGTCTCTGTAGCCATTAGCTCAGCTTTCACCAGCGTTACCACGCTACCTGAGTCGGACAGCCCCACAATCGCTTTGGTATTCATATACATTTTACACCAATACTTTTCATCGCCCCATATGGCAGGGCATGCAATAGTAGCAAAAAGAGACTGATGTCTGCCACTCAGAAAGTCATAGTGCATTGGTTCATCCACCACAGGGCAATTCGCAGCAATATGTCCTTCTTCCCAGCAGCGGTAACAGATAACATGTTTGGCTCCCTCCTGGGGGGCTAACCTTTCCAGTGTCTCCGGCCATACATTGACTGGAGTCTGCCTACCACCCTTAGCTCCCCTTTTTTTTGCTCTCTCAACCCCTATTTCTTGGTTCACTCTTACCCACAGCTGGAGATGGTCTGGTCTTGGGGTGGAAAGTCCGTGAGTACTGAAGGGAGGTGTTTAAGTTCTCGGCAGCCAAGTACCTTTCCACTAGGTCCACCAGCTTATTGGCTGACGATGGGTCTCCATGGCTCACCCACCTTTGTATGAAAACAGGGAGGGATTTTAGCAACCGGTCCATGACTACCCACTCCACAATTTGCGGTCCTGATAACAGCTCAGGTTGTAGCCACTTCCTTGTTAGATGTATCAGGTCATACATCAGGGATCTGGGAGTTTTTTCTGCTCGATAGGACCAGTTATACACCTGTTAGGCCAGGACAGCCAGGGTAACACCCGGCCGAGCCATTATTTCTGCCTTAAGGTGGACATAGTCGCTTGCTTCCGGCAGCCCCAGGTCATAATAGGCCTTTTGGGACTTTCCAGATAACATTTCCACCAACCCTGCCCACTGTTCCCTAGGCCAACTTCGTTGGCCAGCTGTTACGATAGATAGATATAGTTAGGTCCATAAATATTTGGACAGCGACAACTTTTTTCTAATTTTGGTTCTTAACATTACCACAATTAATTTTAAATGAAACAACTCAGATGCAGGTGAACTGCAGTTTTTCAGCTTTAATTCAGTGGGTTGAACAAAAAGATTGCATAAAAATAGGAGGAACTAAAGCCTTTTTTTAATACAATCACTTCATTTCAGGGGTTCAAAAGTAATTGGACAAATTAAAAAGCTGAAAATAAAATGTTCATTTCTAATACTTGGTTGAAAACCCTTTGCTGGCAATGACAGCCTGTAGTCTTGAACTCATGGACATCACCAGATGCTTTCTGTCTGAAGTTTAGTCTTCAACAAGTGAAATGCATGCTCAATTGGGTTCAAATCAGGTGACTGACTTGGCCATTCAAGAATATTCCACTTAGTTGGTGCGGGAGCAGTTTCTTCAGCCACTTTGACAGAGTTTTGTAAATCTTCACCTGATTTATCAAAAACTGTAAACTCATCTGAAACAAGATTGGCAATTTTCTCTTCAGCTGATGATGAGGCACATTTTGTCTCTTGATCCTCATCTGCAGCTTCTGTCTCTTTAGCCTTTACTTCACCTTTTGCTTCTTCAGCCTTTGACTCACCAGCATCTTCAGCCTTTTTGTCCTTAGATTCACCTTTTTTGGCAAAAGTAGCGTTTTTCCTTTAGCGACAGGGGAGTTTGTTTTCATTGCTTCTTCTTTTTCTGAATCTTCCTCATCTTTAGACTCCTCCTTTACCTTTTCCTTGGCTGCAGGCTTTTTGACAGGAGTTTTCTTGGCAACAGGTTTTTTCTCTTCTTCAGACCCATCATATTCCATGTTCTCGTATTTCTGCCAATCCTTTTCCCCCTGGAGTTTTGAACTGGGGTTCAGCATGATGTACTTGAATGAACTCTGAATATTTTCTGTCCAGGAAGCCAGCCAGGTGACCATGTTATCAAAGTGTACTCCCTTCCACTTGTGGCCAGGATGGGGCTCCTAAATCTTTGAGTCTTTGCTGCAGTTTAAAATGACATTTTCTGGTTTTATTCTCATTTTGGGGTGGTCACCTCGGCCCCAGAAAAGACCCTGTGGTTCAATATTGAAGTTTCTGATTTTTTCCTGATGCCCGTCCAGTATGTGATATCTGTACTCTTCCTGAAGCTTATTGGCCTCCTCCTTTAATTTATGTTTCTCCTCTTTAGGTAATGCTTTCCTCTTCTCATTTCTATCAAAGAAATACTTGTCACATTTATCCAATGGCTTTATGGGCTTCTTTTCTACTTTAGTCTTTTGCGCTTTCCAGTCAGCAAAGAAATTCTTCTGGGTTGCCCTGGGTAACAACCTTTTCTGGAGGTCCGCATGTGTCTGTTAAGTCCATTTGTGCACTCGTTGGGCCCGCACCACAGGGGTCACGCCCAGACTCCTCAAAATTTCAGTTTTAAGCTTCACATAACACTTGGCGTCGTCTGGGGCCAGGTAACCATACACCTTCTGCGACTTCCGTCAGAAATGGTGCCACTATACCCGCCCACTGCGCTTAGGGCCAGCCCTCTCTCTCCGCAGTTCTTTCAAATGTAGTCAAAAACGCCTCAGGATCATCATCCGCAGTCATTTTTGGCAACAACTGGGTTACCCGAAAAACTGGAGAACACCCAGCACCACTCTCTGCGTCAGCCTGCTCTCGTAAAGATATCTGCTGTTTTAGTGCATCTAATTGTTGTTGGTAGCTCTGTGCTTGTATTTCCAACAATTCCTTGTGGCGGGCCACCCTTTTTTTCAGACCTAGAAGTAATTGTTGGTTAGTGCTAGCCTTCCAAACAAATATGTAAATATGTGACCAGGCTATGGACATGTACAGTTAGGTCCATAAATATTTGGACAGAGACAACTTTTTTCTAATTTTAGTTCTGTACATTACCACAATTAATTTTAAATGAAACAACTCAGATGCAGTTGAACTGCAGTTTTTCAGCTTTAATTCAGTGGGATG
>NC_092870.1:11442691-11507476 GCF_032062135.1 Pyxicephalus adspersus | reverse complement strand
CTTTTTTCTTGCCATCATTCTGGTAAAGGTTGATCTTGGTTTTATTTGTCCAAAGAATGTTTTTCCAGAACTTCTCTTCACCATGTAAATGATCTGCCATCATCCACCACTGTTGTCTTCCGTGGACGTCCAGGTCTTTTGGCGTTGCTGAGTTCCCCAGTGCTTTGTTTCTTTCTCATGATGTATCAAACTGGAGATTTTGCCACTCCTAATATTGTAGCAATTTCTCAGATGTTTTTTTTTCTGTTTTTGCAGCTTAAGCATGGCTTGTTTCACCTGCATGGAGAGCGCCTTTGACCGCATGTTGTCAGCATGTTCACAGCAAAATCTTCCACATACAAGCATCTCCCCCCCCCCTCAAATCAACTCCAGGCTTTTTATCTGCTTAATTGATCATGACATAATGAAGGAATTGCCCACACCAACCCATGAAATAGCCTTTGAGTCAATTGTCCAATTACTTTTGAGCCCCTGAAATGAAGTGACTGTGTAAAAAAAAGCTTTAGTTCCTCACATTTTTATGCAATCTTTTTGATCATCCCATTGAATTAAAGCTGGAAAACTGCAGTTCAACTGTATCTGAGTTGTTTCATTTAAAATTATTTGTGGTAATGTACAGAACCAAAATTAGAAAAAGTTGTTGCTGTCCAAATATTTATGGACCTAACTATAAATATTTATATATACACACATTAATTTAAAATTAAAATAATAATAATAATCAAAAATGATAAAAGTTACACTAAACACACACATTTAATAAATGAGGGGAGTTGTTTGCTGTGTTCTACTAATCTATGTTGTTACATTTCATACTTCGCTTACCATTTAGCACAATAGCTGCTTTTGTTTTTAAAATTTGAATGTTTTAATGTCCATTTGCAATTATTAGGAAGTCAATGTGTTTGTGGGCATATTGTTTAATTTTAATAATATGTCTTTATTACCACCTTTAAATGTTTGTCCTGCATAAATATTTTCTAATCCAGTTTTCCACCCTTGATAGGTCAAAATTGCATATTGGTTTGGTAAGTATTTTTGTGATGCAATATTTGTTGGGCCATTTTTTAACTAATTTGGCTTTATATGGAAGTGTGGGTTTACATGTGTTTTTTTTTATTTTGTCATGTAAATTTAGTGGCGTCTGTGTGATCTCTATATTTTAATGTGACCTTTTAGCAAATGGGTTTATTTTGAATAAAGTTTTTTGAGAAATTTTGTAGTTTGTTTTTTGGAGGGTTTGTTTTTATGTGATCTCCTTTACAATCTCCCAGGACCTACAATTTAAAATGTCAATTATGCTTGTTTTTAAGCAGTTCCCTTCTTAATGCTAAAAGCAGCACAATTGGCTTATTAAAACTCAGTAGTTTGATGCGCATTGTGCGCTAAGGAGGAAATGCTATGTGCGCGTGAACTGTGTTCTATCAGTTGAAAAATGCACCGGCCACTTTTGCAGAGAAGGGTCCTCATTCGGGTAAGTTTTTCTATGTATTTGTATGTATGTATGTGTATATTGTTTGTTTTGCTTCATGTGCACTACATGCATCTATATATGTATGCATTTATGTGTGTACATATACTGTGAGAGAGTGTCCCTAGACATGTTAGAAAAGTGTCAGGAAATTGTAATAAAGGCACCAGGGAATAATGAGTAGATAGGTCTGTGTAGGGTTTCAGAAAGAAACCTGAAACTTTAGGGCCCTGGAGCCGGACAAGGTAGTGAAAGGGTGGGATAATAAAAATAATATTAATAATAATACAATGTTGTATGACAATCAGATTGCACTGTAACACTTGTTTCCATGTTTAGCTACCCAGAACCTGGTTCATGGTAAACGCTTTTGGCAAGTTTTCTTACCCCGAACCAGGCTCGGGGTAATTGCCCAGGTGATTAATAAGTGTTCATGCAGTATTTTTGGCTAGTGTGACAAATGGATACAAATCCAGGGGGTGAAGCACCCTGTTGATTGTAAAAGTAAGATTATTGAATATGCAAACAAAATGTATGTATAATCCATATAGGTCAAGGAAGATATACTTACAATGAAAAGCTTGTTGCATTCACATGTTACTAAGAGATCATGGCTCAAAAGACCTTCATTGTCTCATGTTGTTTGTTGATTAGTTTTAGTATATTTAAGGCTGTATATATAATGTGGGCATAATCAATATTAAGCAATAAAATTCAATTTGATAATTTGGTTGATAATCAATAATAAGAAAATCACGTACTTATTGATTGAGTAAGGAGTGAATGGCAGTTCCTTATCTGTTAAATAAACAGAAAGGAAGATACGGGCTGGCTTTTAAGCTATTTATTCATGTTGTAAGGGAGGGATAAAAGGATAGTAATTAGGTCAGTGAGATAAAAAATAACACTTACTTCAAACGTAGGTGGTATCAGGTAAGAGAAAGGACGGGACGTCTGTTTTAGTGGGAAGCTGTGATGACAGAGGCACAAGCAAGTTGCACGTCGTTGGAGTTACGGGCCATCATGAAGTTTTTGTTTCTCCAGGGAAAGTCAGCAAAGGACATTCACACTGAGATGTCACAAACACTGGGGGAGGACATTTCTGACGTCAAAGATGCTGCTGAGAGCTGGTTTGCGGCCCAACCAAAGGACTTTTATTTGAACGGCCTAGAAAAGCTGCAACTACGCTGTACCAAGTGCATCAGTCTCGGGGAATATGTTGAATAAATGTGTTATTTCATAACTCTGGCTCTCTTCATTCTGGGCAAAGCCAGGAACTTCTCAGCACCCCCTGGTATGTTCAATGATAGCATGACATCCGGGTTCGCACTAATCGTGCGATCTTGCAAGAGTACGGGCAACTACTTCTGCCCTTGCTTGGTTGTTAGGAGATCACGTAAATCGCGCAATTTCACGGGATTAAGGACAAAATACTTCTGCCCATTCAGTTCTAATCTAGTTACTGTATAGGTATATTGAGCTTCCCCCTTACTTGATTAGTGCTAACAGGTTCAACTTTATATGAGGGAGGGTTTAATAAGGAAAAGAGCAGAAGAGACGGGGTAATAAGGCAGGGGAAGGAGAAAGGGAAGGAGTGAAAAGGGAAGATTAGCTCCCCACCCTGCATCAGATATATGAGATCCTATAATGTAAATGTCCGTGCAGATGTGTATGTACACGTACGCCTATTGTGCATGCTTATACGTATACACACACATATCCGCACATTGGTTGATACATGGTAAGTGGCAAGGGGAAATACATGACACATGTGGGTATCGCTTTTCAATAGGTAAAAATGGATTGCCAAAGTGGTATAGTAGGTAGGTAACCCACGGTAAAATCTGAGAAAATACTAATCGTATTTTAAAAAGGGCATCAACCCCTTGATTTGAAGGTCCTGTGCTAGGAAAGAAAAGGGAAATAGACTTGCCTAGCACAAACGAGGGAGGGAAAAGGTAACCAGATAGAGGTCCCCAATATTATTTAGGGGCCCTCTGGTTCCTAAAAAAGCACCCATGTTACTATTTTCCTTCATAGGTGCTCCCGTCCCTCGTATGGCGGTTATCGTAAATTATTATTTTAATAAATGATGGGAACATTAGTAGATGTCCATTACTGAAACAGCAAGGTTTTATAATGTAATATTACGGTAACAATTTCCTTGAAACCTGTAATAATCAAGTACAAGAAATATAAATATAGTATGGTGAAATGATCAAGAAATGTATAACAATGGTTTCCCTTATGTTTAGACAATTCCAAAATTATACCATATAACCTAAGGATATGCAGTAATGCATTATAATCCAGAAGTATAAAGAGGTTTTGAATAATGCATAACCTTTGAGTATCTAACCCGTTATATATGCATATAATATATATTGTAAATGTGCTCATATATCTGTTTTCCTAGAGCATGTTTGGTTTTGCCAATATAAAAAGTGCAACATTTGCACATTACATGATAAATTACTCCAGTGGTGGAGCAGTCTACACAGTATTTGATTCTATGTATATTGTGACACCAATGCAGGATTGGTGGTGGAAGGGAGGTATATTTGCCCAAGATTCCTCTCCTATGTGAAGTAGCAGGTGGAAGACTCTCACCTGCGAGGTAATTGATGCAGCAGCACTGAGGGTGGGGATTTAACAGAGCCAGGAGCTCAGTCAGTCTCTCTGCCTGGGGACACAGAAAGTTGGTCTGTGTGAATGAACTCAAACCTGAGTAAAAGGTTGCTGCAAGCTTTGTTTTGAGCTGACAGGGAGAAGCCCTCCAGCTGATAGACAGGAACGTCGGATGTATAGTAAGTTCCGGACAGGCGAGGTTTTCTTTTGCTGTTTTGTTATTTTATCTGCAACCTTCAAATAAACCTGACTACAAGTCAGCTTAACACTTATACCTCAGTGTGTGATCTGAATTGGATGAACCAGACAAGTGTCCTTTGACCCCAGCAAAGGCGATCCTGAGCTTAACCCCCTCACAATATATATATATATACACATATAGTCACAGCTCCACAAGGCAAAGTGGTGGACCCACTGTGTCACCCACCCTGGTGGATGTGCATGGGGCGCAGGGTCTAAGCAGTAGCTGGGTCTTCTCCAGAGCCTCTAGAGGCGAGGATGTTGTCCGGCAAGCTACTGCCAGGTTGCGGCCCCCGTGCCCGCCAAGGCAGGTGACTGCCAACAAGCAGGGACTAAAGCATAGTTAGTACAAAAGGGAAATCCAGGAGGGTAGTCAGACAAGCAAAAAGGTCAGGACTGGCAGCAAACAAGGATGGTCAGGAAACCGGCAAGAGGTCAGGACGGGCAGCAAGCAGGAGTAGTCAGGAACGAGCCCAGGGTCGGTACACGGAGAATCAGGAACAACAGAGAAACAACAGTAACCTGGATGTAGAACCAAAGGATCTGCTTGTTCAGGCAACTTCCTGTTGCCAGGTCACATCCTTAGGAAGGAAAGATGGGCGTGGATCAAGTGAGACGCATCAGTGGCAGCGACAGCAGCAGGAACGTCTGACACGATAGGGGCAGGAGCAGGAATCTGAGGATGAAGACCGGAAACAAAAAAAAAGGAGACAACCCTGTGGATTCGCTGATGCGATTGTTGTGGGCAAGTTCGCCCCATAGCAGGAGTTCCGACCAGTCATCCTGCTGGGAGTTGGTATACATACTTAAGTATTTTTCCAGCGCCTGATTAATCCTTTTAGTTTGCCCATTGGTCTGAGGGTGATAGGCTGAAGAGAAGTCTAACTGGATCTTTAGCTGACAACCATGGACCCTCCAAAAGCGGGAAGTGAATTGTACTCCACGATCAGGCACTATGTGGGAGGGTAGGCCATGTAGGCGAACAATTTCTTCGAAGAAGATCTTCGCCAAAGTCAATGCAGATGAGAGACCTGATAAAGGAACGAAATGAGGCATTTTGGAGAAGCAATCAACCACAACCCAAATAGCAGTAAAACCATTAGAAGTTGGAAGGTGGGTGACAAAGTCCATAGAGATGTGTGACCAGAGTTGTTCCGGAGTGAGAAGCGGAATTAATGGGCCTGAGGGAAGCTTCTGTGGCACCTCAAGTCGGGCACATTCAGTATATGTGGCCACAAAGTTCCTCACATCTTGTTTCAGATCCCGCCACCAGTATCTACGGCTGATCAGATCAAAGGTCTTCCGTTGCCCATGATGCGCAGCAAACTTAGAGCCATGCCCCTATCGAAGGACCACTGGATGCTGATATTTTTGAACAAGGGTCTTCCCTGGTGGAACTTGAAGCAGCTGGACTGGGGCTGTGGGCACGATTTGAGCTGGGTCTATAATAAGGGCTGGTTCCACTTTCCCTCGCAAAAGAACAGGAAAGGGCATCTGCCTTTACATTTTTGGGGCCCGTCCGATAAGTGAGAACAAAATTAAACCTTGAGAAAAACAGAGCCCAGCGGGCTTGACGGGGGTTCAAACGTTGTGCGGTCCGAAGATATTGTAGGTTCTTATGGTCTGTAAAAATGGTCACAGGTTGGAGAGCTACCACCAGCAAATGGCGCCATTCTTCAAGGGCAAGCTTGACCGCAAGAAGCTCCCCATCTTTGATGGCATAATTTTTTTCAGCTGGAGAGAATTTCATAGAAAAGAACCCACAGGTCCTTAATTTGCCGGAAGCGTTCTTCTTGGACAGCATGGCACCAACGCCAAACGAGGAGGCATTCCCCTCCAGGAAAAAAGGCTGAGAAGTGTCTGGGCGCACCAAGGCAGGGGCAGAGGCAAAGGCTCTTTAAAGACCTGGAGAGCCTTGGAAGACCAGGCTTTACAATTGCTCCCTTTTTTAGTCATAGCAGTAATGGGTGCCACAAACGAGGAGTAGTCACGGATTAACTGTCTGTAATAGTTGGCTAAGCCCAGGAACCTCTGGAAGGGCTTCAGCCCAAGGAGTTGTGGCCAGCCTAGAACAGCAGTGAGTTTGGCAGGGTCCATCTGCAAACCATCAGCAGAGATGATATATCCCAGGAACGGAACTTCAGGGCACTCAAAAAAGCATTTCTCCATCTTGGCGTACAGTCTAGTCTGTTTTGCCGAAGCCGTTGTAGGACTGTTTTGACATGGTCCTGATGAGAGGATTGATCCCTAGAGCACACAAGGATATCATCCAAATAGACAATAACGAAATCATATAACAAGTCCCGGAAGATGTTGTGAGATTGGGAAAACAGCACGTGTTCAATGTTTGTAATAAAATATAGGACTGCTGTCATTCTGCATTTTAGCCACAAGATGCCGCTGTTTCTGAGCACAGCTAAACAAGTGGCCAGTATTTGTATATTTATAGGGGGTGTGCTTGTTCTGGGAAAGACAGGAAGCAGGAAGCAGGAGAGCAGACATCTTGCAAGGACTGTGTGTGAAAGAGAATCCGCTCGCATCCAAGGGTCAGCGTGTTCCTAGAGTCTCAGGAGCTGTGGCTGAGTGAGGCTGACCACCGTCCAAGGCAGATCCTGTCCAGAGGAAAAGGATTGTTTCCCAGGAAGGCTGAAAGGAGCTGAGGAACGGAGCGCTGTCTGTCTTGCAGGTCCTCATGTTTGTTGAAGAGACTTGTTGCAGTTATTGAGTTTAAAGACATCATTGGATCCAGAACAAGACCCGGGTCAGTAAAATCGTGCACGCACCGCATTATAGGATTGGCGCCTGAAATAGTAAGTTAGGGTCTATGTGTGTGGCAGGTCATAAGAACCAATTTTGAACAAGGGCGCTGTGCTGTCTTCTGGGATGAGTGTATGTAATGTATTTTCTTTGTCTTATTGTTTGGAAGTTTGTTTATTGTTATAGTACTCAGTAAAATACGTTTTGTTTTATTTGAGCTGGTGTCCACATTGTCTTCCCTGTTTGTGACTTCGCTGTATCCTAGAAAGCCCCCGGTACACGGCTTACAATGTCATTCATGAAGTCTTGGAATACCGCAGGGGCATTGCAGCGTCCGAATGGCATGACTAGATACGCATAGTGGCCATCTCGGGTATTGAAGACTGACTTTCATTTGTTGCCCTTGCAGATGCAAATTAAATTGTAGGTACCCCGCAGATCAAGTGGGGGGCGTAGAGATCCATACTATTTCTGAACGAAAAAAAAACAGCCCCTGCTAGAGAGGAAGATTTACGAATGAAGCCCCTAGCCAAATTCTCCTGAATATATTCAGACATGGCTTTGGTCTCAGGAATAGAGAGAGGATAGACTCTGCCATGGGGAGAAGAGGCACCAGGAAGGAGATCTAAAGAAAAATCGTAGGGGCAATGTGGTGGTAGAGTCTCAGCCTGTTTTTTGCAGAAAACATCCTGAAATTCCCAGTATTGTTTGGGTAGCCCAGTGACAGGGCATGTGGCGGTGGAGCAAACCTGCCGGACAGGAAGGATTTGAGGAAGGCATTTCCGAAAGCATGTACTGCTCCATGAGAGTCTGTCTCCAGATCTCCATTCAATGATGGGGGCATGTTTGTGTAGACATGGTAGCCCCAACAGGACAAGATGAATAATCTTGGGCACCACCAAAAAGGAAATTGCCTCCGTGTGTAGGGCCCCAAGTTTCATGGTGAGTGGTATTGTGGCATGCTGGATGTAATCCGATAAAGCCGGACCATTGACCACAGAGACTGCCAGTGGCTTAGATAGGGGCACCAGAGGAATATTGTATTCAGAGACTAAACGTTGATTAATGAAATTCCCAGCAGCGCCAGAGTCCAGGAAGGCAAGGGTCCAGAATTGGTGTTTATCAGAAGAGATCTGGACAGGGAAGGTTATTTTAGAGGAAAGAGAGGTAGTAGGTTTGCCTAGGGAGCCCTCTCCCCATTTTCCCTGAGCACTGGCGTTAATGAGCATCAATCTGGACACAAAGGAACACCAGGTCATATAGGGTAGGCAACAGCATATTGACCTACCGAGAAGGAGGCTTGACGTAGGTTCAAAATTTCCGCAGCTGCTAAAGAAGCCTGGCCAGGTTCATCAAAGACTTGTGGAATGTCTGCAAAAAGGCACAGAAGTTTCCCAGGATGGAACCCCTCTTTTTCCAGAGGGGCGAAGCCCAAGCAAGTGCCTCTCCTGACAATAATGAAATAAAAAACGGTACCTTCGTACGTTCAGTGGGAAAGTTCCAGGGCTATAATTCGACCTGAATTTGGCACTGGTTCACAAATCGTTGACAGAGTTTGGGGTCCCCGGAGTAGCGAGGGGGAGCTGGAAGCCGAAGTGTAGAACATGGCGGCAAAGTGGCTAGAACTGCAGAAGGTACAGAAATCCCAGGTACAGGAGCTTGGGTTGTAGTTGCAGAGGCAGGAGATTGGCTAACGGCTGACTGGAGCTCATTAAGGCGTTCATCGCATCTCTGGAGAAAGTCCACAACTTTAACTTGGAGTGACTCTTGTTTCTGAATCTGCTCACGTAGGGCCTGCATGGAATCAGGTAGGGGAATGTCAGCGGGGTCCATGGCCTGAACAACTTCCCTCCAAATAGTGCCAGTAATGATCAGAGCATTGTAAGTATAGGTTAGAAAAAGGGGGACTAAAGAATGTTCAGGAATCAATTTGTATAAAGTAAAACCAGAATTACAATTGTTAACAAGGTAAAAGGAGAGATATTAGACTTACATTTTTGTGTTAAGATGTAGTTAAACAGACTGTCAGCAGCCAGCCAAAGAGGACTGTTGCTGATGGCTGTCCGTCTATATATGGGTTAATGAGACGATTGCAAAAGGGTACTGCGCCAATTCTTATGCATGCACAGTTTGTTCAGAAGGGCTTTCCGCCCGTTTTCTTTATTAGTATGTGTGCTATGCGGTGACTTTCATCCTCATTTCAGATAGTTAAATGTGATATTGTTCACGCATGCACGATACTGTTTAGGTGGACGGATGGTATACAGCTTCCGCCCTCATTAGGGATTGGTTGGTATGAACATGTTCAACAAAAAAGAAATCAAATTTCAAAAAGACAAATGGGCGTTTACTAAACATAAAGCCTATAAATGCCTTCTAATCCCAAACACATGAATGACCTTCCACCAACCACCTCGGACTCTCAACCTCAGCCTTTAATAGTAAACTCACCTCTTAATTCAACAGACTCCGCTCCCCTCCAACCTAAGGGTAGACCCAGAACAGGGACCGCACAATCACATCCCCACAAGAATGATTTCAATGAACCATCTACCATGATCCCTAATACCTATCAAGGTAAGAAACACCAAAAGAGCGATTCTAGTCCCTCTACTCTTGTAGATCCAAAACGTAAACCATCACTGACTTCTCTTCACATTCCAACATTATCTACAATTCCATCAGATTTATCTCGACTACAAATACTAAATACAACCCTGGATAGAGGACATGCCACAATATACTGGAGCAAACTTTTTCACTACTTGACAGCCCAGTCCCCCCACCCTCAGCAAAGATCCCCCCATGCTATCCCCTGATGCCCAACCACTTCCTTCACCACCCACTTGCACATCTCAATTACAGTTAGGGAAAGAAGTATTTGTTCTCCTGCTGATTTTGTACGTTTGGCCTCTGACAAAGAAATGACCACTCTATAATTGTAAGGGTAAGTTTATTGTAGCTGTGAGAGAGAGAATAACAAAAAACAACCATCAAACCCAGTGTTCAAAAGTCAGAGCTTGATGTGCATTGTAATGAGTGAAATAAGTATTTGATCCCCTATCAACCAGCAAGATTTCAGGCTCCCAGGTGTCTTCACTGTATGCAGGTAACAGAGATTAGGAGCACCCTCTGTAAGGGAGTGCTCCTAATCCAAGCTTGTTACAGTACCTGTAGAAAAGACACCTGTCCACAGAAGCAATCAATCAATCAGATTCCAAACTAAACTAGTAGGTATGGGTGGTAATCTAAGTTTATGGATGTTCTTCAGAGAACTAAGTGCTAACCCTTAGTATAAAATATCAGAAAACATATTTGTGAAGGAAAGAAAAGTAGGGTTTTTTGCACAAAAAAGAAAACTTTATTTGGTGTACAATTTATCATAAAAATATAAATGTACTACATAAACATAAAAAATTGCATTTAACATGTGCCACAATATTTTCTTAGGCTCCATGCAAGATCTCTCGTCGTGGAGTTGCAATGATCATGAGAATGGTGACGAAGCAGCCCAGAACTACACGGGGGGAACTTGTCAATGATCTCAGGACAGCTGGGACCATAGTCACCAAGAACTTCAATTGGTAACACACTGTGCCGTAAAGGCCTGAAATCTTGCAGAGCCCGCAAGGTTGTGGTCAGATAAGACCAAAATTGAGCTCTTTGGCATCAACTCAAATCGCCGTGTTTGGAGGAGGAGGAATTCTGCCTATGACCCCAAGAACGCCATCCCCACCGTCAAACATGGAGGACACATTATGCTTTTGGGGGTGTTTTTCTGCTAAAGGGGACAGGACACCTTCACCGCATCGAAGGGACAATGGACGGGCCCATGTACTGTCAAATCTTGGGTGAGCACCTCCTTCCCTCAGCCAGGGCATTGAAAATGGGTTGGGGATGGGTATCCCAGCATGACAATGACCCAAAACACACGACCAAGGCAACAAAGGAGTGGCTCAAGAAGAAGCACATGAAGGTCCTGGAGTGGCCTAGCCAGTCTCCAGACTGGTTGATAGAGGATCAAATACTTATTTCACATCAAGCTCTGACTTTTGAGCACTGGGTTTTTGAGGGTTCTTTTGTTATTGTTCTGTCTCTCACGCCTACAATAAACCTACCATTACAATAATAGACTGGTCATTTCTTAGTCAGAGGGCAAACGTACAAAATCAGCAGATCAAATACTTCTTTCCCTCACTGTTGGTGCTATACCCAAAATTAAGAAATCTTTTTTAGAACTGCATCCCCCACCCCTTCTATCGCCAATATCAGTACCAGGTCCGATGGACAACTATCTATTGAAAATGCCTACGGAAAAGAAATAGAAATTATTAATTTGTCTTCATATACCCTCACAAAAGAGGAATCTCAATTGCTCAAACTAGGACTATCCTTCTGTCCCTCTTCCAATCTAGATAACTTTATGTACCGGCCTCGGCTTGTTTCCTGACAACTCTTGTTTGCTGCCCGCCCTGACCTTTGGCTCATTTGACTACTTTTTTGGATTTCCCTCTGGCACTACGTTTTGGTTCCTGCTTGTTAGCAGTCACCTGCCTCTGCGTGCACAGGGGCTGCAACCTGGCAGTTGCCCGCAGCGCAACACCCTCACTTCTAGAGGCTCTGGTGGAAATCGGGCAGCTGCTTAGACTCTACGCCCTGTGCACGTATCTACCCACTGAGCTGGTGACACAGAGGGTCCACTATCCTGCCTTGCAGCTTACCCTGACAGTTTGTTCAGGCCATGGACCCCACTGACAATCAGCTTCCTGTCTCCATGTAAGATTTGCTGCAACGGATACAGCTGCAGGAGTCGTTGCAAATAAAGCTGGTGGACTTTATTCAAAGGTATGAAAAACGCCCTTAACTCACTCCAGTCGGCCATTAACCAGTCCCCTACCTTAGCTACTGAAACTCCAGTGACTCCAGATCTGGCTACAGTCCCAACCTCCATGCCACCCTACTCCACGATACAGATCCCCACTCCTCCTCGCTACTCCGGTGACCCTAAGCTCTGTCAAGGATTTATTAACCAATGTCAAATCCAGTTTGAGTTGCAACCCTGGAACTTCCTCACAGAACGAACCAAGGTAGCCTATTTCATTTCCCTCCTGACGGGAGGCCCTGGCATGGGCATCGCCACTTTGAGAGAAGGGGGATCCTGTTCTAAATGACTTCACACCTTCCTGCAGAACTTTCGAAAGATATTAAATGAACCTGGCCGAGCCTCCTCCGCAGCATCAGAAATCCTGCGCCTACGTCAGGCCTCCCTCTCTCTTTTGGCCAGTATGCAGTAAAATTTCGAACACTGGCAACAGAGTTGAATTGGAACAACAAAGCTTTTGTGGCAGTGTTTTGGCAGGGCCTCGTAAGCCATATCAAAGATGAACTTGCCGGTTGAGACCTTCCATCTACACTTGATGACCTGGTATCCCTCTGCATTCGGGTGGACATTTGCAGGAACGAGCGCAGGAGACTCTGAAAGTCCAGCGTCCTATAAAATTAGCTCCTAATTTCCAGAATCCTCCTCCTATGCAAATAGATCGAGCTCGACTGTCTCCAGAAGAACGCACTCGCCGCAGGGACCAGAATCTCTGCATGCATTGCACGGGAGAGGGCCACTTCAAATCTAACTGCCCACAGAAGGCCCCAAACGCCAGTGCCTAGGGAGATTGGGAGAGGGTCCCCTAGGCAAACCTATTTCCTGTTCACCTGCCAAGATTACGTTTCCAATACAGATCTCATGCAAGAGTCACTGTTTCTGGTCCCAGGCCTTCCTGGACTCCGGCGCAGCAACCAACCAACAACTGGTGTCACAATACAGTATTCCGGTGGTTCCCCTATCAAACCCTTTAGTGGTCTCCGTGGTGAATGGCATAGTCCTGCCTGGCAGTATTCAGCATGTCACCGTGCCACTTACTATGAAGCTTGGGGCAATACACACTGAAACCATCCCCTTTCTGGTCATCCCCAGAGCAGTTTATCCTGTGCTACTCGGGTTGCCCTGGCTCCGCAAACATTCTCTAGGTATTAAATGGAGTTCAGGAGACATACTTTCAGGAGTGTTTTCCCAGGTAACTTACTGTCCAGCAAATCTGCTCTTCTTCTGCTTGCCCACTGCCTGGCTTGCCAGGACCATACTGGGGGTTTGCTGATGTTTTTAGCAAAAAACATCCTTATGATTGCGCCATTGATCTGGTCCCCGGCTCTTCTCCTCCTCGGGGTAGAGTGTACCCTCTTTCCATCCCTGGGACAGTTGCCATGTCAGAATACATTCGGGAGAATTTAGAGAGGGGCTTTATTCGCAAATCGTTATCCCCAGCAGGGGCTGGGTTATTCTTTGTGCAAAAGAAGGATGGTTACCTACGTCCTTGGATCGATTACAAAGGTTAAAATAAGATCACGATCAAGAACAAGTATCCGCTGCCCCTTATTTTTTAACTCTTTGACCAACTTCAAGGGGCAACTGTGTTCACAAAGTTGGATTTGCGTGGTGCCTACAGTCTGATCCCCATTTGTGAAGGGGACGAGTGGAAAACTGCCTTCAACACCCAGGATGGTCATTATAAATATTTAGTAATGCCATTCGGGCTCTGTAACGCACCAGCAGTTTTTCAGAATTTTGTAAACAATATTTTCTGTGATCTCCTCTATATCTGGGTGGGTCGTTTATCTGGATGACATCCTAGTCTACTCTAAGGATCTGCCTACTCACTGTGACCATGTCAAGACAGTCCTGCAACAACTTTGGGAAAATAGACTTCATGCCAAGTTGGAGAAATGCCAGTTTGAGCTCTCTGAGGTCCCAGTTTTAGGCTACATTGTCTCTGCAGAGGGTTTATGTATGGATCTCAATAAACTTTCGGCTGTGCTTGAGTGGCCACAACCACTAGGGCTAAAAACCAATTCAGAGATTTCTCGGTTTTGCAAATTATTATCGTCAATTCATTCAAAAATATTCTACATTAATTGCCCCAATTACTTCTATGATCAAGAAGGGAAGCAATTGTAAGATCTGGTCACCGGAAGCACTCCAGGCCTTTCAATCCCTGAAGAAGGCCTTTGCATCAGCTTCTGCTTTGGTGCACCCAGACACCTCTCAGCCCTTCTTCTTAGAAGTGGATGCTTCTTCTGTCGGTGTTGGTGCAGTCCTATCTCAGAGGAATGCTTCAGGCAAGCTGAGATCCTGCGGTTTCTTCTCAAAGAAGTTCTCTCCCGCAGGGAACAACTACACCATTAGGGACTGTGAGTTACTTGCAGTCAAGCTTGCCCTAGAGGAATGGCACCACTTGCTAGAGGGAGCTCGACATCCAGTGACTATTTACACAGATCACAAGAATCTGTAGTATTTACAGACTGCTCACCACTTTAACCCCTGTCAAGCACGTTGGGCGCTCTTCTTCTCCAGATTTGATTTTGTGCTCACCTACCGCCCAGGCTCAAAAAATGTTAAAGCGGATGCTCTGCCCCGTTCCTTTGAAAAGGAGGATCCAAAACCGGAACCAACCTTTATCACTGACCCGGCCCAAATTGTGCCTATGGCCCCAATCCGGCTGGACCAGATCCCTCCTGGGAAGTCGTTTGTTAAAAAGGGCCAGCGCCCTTTGATCTTCCAATCTTCCAATCTTGATCTTCCAAAAAGGGCCAGCGCCCTTTGATCTTTGCCTCGCAGATCCCCCGCCGGTCCTACAGCCACTCCCAATTCCTGAGCAACCATGGACTCACATTCCTATGGACTTCATACCAGATCTTCCATCCTCCAATGGGTTTAACACCATTTGAGTAGTGATGGATAGGTTCTCTAAAATGGCGCATTTCATCCATCTACCTGGTCTTTCCTCGGCTACCATCTTGGCAAAAATCTTCCTTAACCGTTTAACCGCCAATTTAGTTAGTGGCTTGCAAGTGCTCCAGGCCAATTTATTTTAGCAAATTTTGTTATGTCTTATTTGTGACATTTCCTTGCTACTATTTTTTCCACAGTCACCTGTTAGTGTATTATAACAAAGTAGGAATTTCATCAATGTGTGGACATTTTGAAAACAGGGTTGTACACACAGCACCATATTACATTTGGCACACATATATCTAGACTCTCAAAGATTAGGCCTCAGGGATGCTGAAGGGAGAAGTATGAGGTAGTAGAAGAAGGGTAGGCAGTGTAGCAAGTTGTTAATTTTTATAACCTATTTGATTGGCCTGAAACAATGCCCCTGATTCATCAAACAGAATCGGATGATGGCTCGCGCATTCGTATTCGCAATCCGAAATCGTACGCCGTCGCGCTATTCAGCAACTGAAAAAGCTCGCGCCCGGAGCCGCGCATCTCCGGCAGCTTTTCACTGCTTCCAGCGATCGCGGATTTTATTGATGAATCGGGGCAATGTATCTAGGGAGAATACTGCTTACAAGGCCACTGCTGTAATGTGTATTTATGTCCACTTGTCACTAGGGGGCAGTATGAGACTATAGTTTCTACACCGAGAGCAGTCAGCTGACTGCTTGATCCTCTGACAGGACGGAATGATCAAAGCATTCCAAGCATTAACAGCAATACGAGAAAACCCGGCTGGGGCTTATTTGCACTGCTTATCTCGCACGAGAACTCGGCTGGGGCAGACAAAACGATAAAGAAGTCATTCATCTGCACGGATTGCCATCTCACATTGTGTTAGATCAGGGGGTCCAATTCACATCCCGCTTCTGGAGAGCTCTCTGTCAGCTATTGGACTTTTTGTCTGCCTACCATTCTCAGTCTAATGGGCAAACAGAGCAAATAAATCAGTCACTAGAGCAGTATCTCCGCATTTACGTCAGCTCCCAGCAAGACAACTGGTCTGACCTGCCTTAGGCTGAATTGGCCCACAACAACCGCTTCAACTAATCCATCCAACTAACTAATTCATTGTCTCTGGTTGTCACCCCAGGCTCCTTTCTCCAGTCCCATCCTCTTCTGACGTACCTGCTGCAGCTGCTACCACTGACAGCATTCAGCAAGTTTGGAGGAAGGTTCAAGAAAGTTTGCAACGCTCTTTTGTATGCTACAAGAAATGGGCTGATAAGAAGAGAACTCCCGCTCCTCAGGTTTTTTCCAGTTGATAAAGTATGGCTCTCCTCCAAGTATATCCGCCTGCGAATGCCATCTCAACCATCATTCTCAACCCAGTTATTTTTAACAGATTTAAGAAGTTTAAACCTAAGAAGTTTAAGATAAAGAAGTTTAAACCTTCTGGTCCCGTTTCTGCTGCCTTGGAAGAAGAGTACGAGATTGAGCAGATACTAGACTTCAGACTCGTCCAGGGTTCTTTACAGTACCCGGTCCATTGAAAGGCCTATGGCCTTGAGGAACGTTCCTGGGTCCCTTGTAAGGATCTCCATGCTCCCCGTCTACACAAGAAGTTCCATGCCAAGTTTCCCCACAACCCTGTGGGGGGGGGGGGGGGTTGGTGGTGCCCTAAAAGGGGGGGTACTGTCACAGATCCCTGCAGGTCCAGGGGATCTGTGCTTCCTTCTTGGTCACCCTCCTTGTAGTCCCATGCTGCCAGCACCATCTCTGCCTCTGGATCCAACACTCTGCATCCTTCCTGTTCCAAGTGAGGTGATTCTCTGTCAGCTGCTCCCTTGCCTCTGACACACTCCCTCTGCTGGCAACATCGGAATAACACCTGAGATTATCTCAGCAACAGCACTTCCTCTGATGGTGGGATTGATGTCTGCGGCTCACTTGATCCACGTCCATCACCTGACATTCCCTTCTTAAGGAAGTGACCTGGCAACAGGAAGTTGCCTGAACAAGGAGTTCCTTTGGCTCGGCTTCCAGGTTCCTGTTGTTTGTTTCTCCTGTTCCAGATTCCTTGTGTACTGACCTCGGCTTGTTTCCTGACAACTCCTGTTTGCTGCCTGTCCTGACCTTTTGCCTGTTTCCTGACAACCCTTGTTTGCTGCCCGCCCTGACCTTTGGCTGGTTTGACTACTCTTTTGGATTTCCCTCTGGCACTATGTTTTGGCTCCTGCTTGTCACCTGCCTCTGCGTGCACGGGGGCTGCAACCTGGCAGTTGCCCGGAGCGCAACACCCTCACCTCTAGAGGCTCTGGTGAAGACCGGGCAGCTGCTTAGACTCTGCGCACGTATCTACCCACTGAGCTGGTGACACAGAGGGTCCACTTTCCTGCCTTGCAGCTACCGTGACAAAATTATAGCAAAACAAAAAAAAACATTTCTGGACACATACATCCCGAAGTCATCTGAAGAGGTAGTGAGCACTTTGAGCTATATAGAAAAGTAACCGCAGGAAATACCATCCTACATGCGGCACGTGCTCACCCAACACCCTTGAAAAATAGCATACCCTTGAGCCAATATCTTAGATTAAGGCTAAACTGCACAGAGGAATCAGATTTTAATAAAGAATCCAAAGCCCTCAAAGACAGATTACTCATAAGAGGGTACAGTAAAAAGCTGTTAAAAAGAGCATATCCTCAGGCAAAATTCAAGGAACGACAGAAATTACTTTTTAGTACAAAAGCTCCTAACTCAGATAAAGTAAGAATAATTACCACTTACAACAAACAACATAAAACCCTATCAAATCTTTTGTCCAAACATTGGCATATCCTCTTGGGGGACTCCAACACATCAACGTTTCTACAACAGAATCCCAATATAACCTTTCACAAATCAATATCACTCAAAGATACGCTGGTTTCTAGCCACTACCAAGAAAACAAAGACCGTAGACAGGATAAAAATGCCACCAGGCACTTACAGATGCGGAAAGTGCCCCCAATGTCGGTGAATAAAAGAAAATAGATACACTCAACTCCCCAATAACAAGCTTCACAATCTGCAATGCCATGTGGATTGCAAATCAACTGGTATCCTCTACCTTATAACAAGTGTAGCTCTTTTTATGTAGGAAAGACTAAACAAGCCTTTCGAAAAAGGATTTATGAACACATATACAAGTTGTGAGATCACCTATAGCATCGGGGGGTGTTTCAAAGCAGAAAAAGGGGCCAGCAGGTTTTAAGCGCACCAAGGGTTTTTTCACTTCACTATTTACACACAAAACAGGCAAAATAAAACAAACAGCAAAAAGAAAGCCTGGCCACTTGGCCACTAACTCACTGTTAGTTCCCTTAACTTGCAATCCAGCCCAACCTAGTGCTGTGCAGGACTCTAAGGCCCTAACCATATATCTTTTGTAATGGTCTGTGTCTTTACTCCCAGTTCCCAGTTCCCAGTTCCCAGTTCCCAGTTCCCAGTTCCCAGTTCCCCTTGGACCTCCTCCCAGCTCACCAGCCAAGACAGAGACACAGGAATAAGCAGGCTGGGAGTTTATATTCCCAGCCTAATTTACAGGATGCATTTCAGGTGGGACAGTTACACCTGATCATACCCAGGCCTCTTTAACTCCCCCACCTGGCCAAGAAGCCTGGTACTTCAAACACCACCTTCAGGTTATAAGGAAAACTGACTAAACAGAAAAATACTGCGTATAACCTGTATCTAGGGCAAATGTACCTGTCATCCTGAACGAAACCCTGTGATTTATTTAGCCAGCTGTTACAGAGTACAAAATAAACAATGGAAAAATGTCAACACTGATCAGCTATCATGTTGGCACTAAGCACAACGTTGACAGTTCCAGTATTTTCTTTTCAGCCCTGGACAGGGTCTCGCCTAAGCCTAGAGGGGGAGACACCGACAAATTACTTTTACCACTAGAAACACGTATCAACGCCACTAACCCACCAGGACTCAATGACGTTTTTTCCTTCAAACCCTTTCTATAAAAAATACATTAAGGGTAATGACTAGCAAACAATATGCATTAACTTTAGACTATCCATTAGAGATAATTCCTATTAGAGTGTGTATTTAGAGTATCAGAAATCACACAGGAGTCTTCAGACCTATGCATCTATGCAAGTAAATTGTATCCCTTATGTCTGCATACTTTGTATCTTTCCTTTTCTGGTATATCGAAATATTACTCAGTAACAACTATAAAACAACAATTTATGGTTATTGGAATGGCATCTAGACAACAACATAAATCAAATTTATGATAAATCATAAAACAAATTTTAATGTATGTATATGTAAATTATATTTGTAACACATTTGCGGTTTGCGGTCACGCGTTTGCGGTGCTTTCACATGGCATACCGGCATGGTCAAACCCACAGTACACTATATTTGATGTCTGTGTATAACAAATTTATATGGAAAGTTTTTCCTTATATTCCCTACTTCTCATTATTATGTTTTGGTTACCCTCCATTTAACTAATATATATTGTCATGCACTGAGAGATATGGCCACTAGGGGGCACTATGGCTTGCACGGAGGTGGTGTGAGGCCTGAGAAGGGCCAAGGTGCAGCGTCTAAGCAATAACCAGGTCTTCTCCAGAGCCTCTGATGGTGAGGATGTTGCGCCACTGGTTACTGCCAGGTTGTGGTCCTTGGGCACACCAAGGTGGGCAAAACACGGTACCAAATCACAAAGCAGAAGGATAGTCGAAGAAGGCTGCAACAGGAGGCACAGGTGACTCAGGGATATCCACAGGCAGACAGGAACACTGGAACAGCACAGGGAAGTTGGCTGGGAACTAACAGACTGGACAACGAGGGGTTAACGCAGGAGCTGGACATAGGAAACTGAATTAAGCACCAGGTGAACAGGAACTAGCTCAACAGAACTAAGGGCTTGGCACAATAGAGATAGGTTGCATGAACGCTGAGTGCTGTGTCTGAGCTAGCTAAATAGCCAGGGATGGTTAAGAGGCTATTTCCATATTGGCCAGCGAGTTGGACGAAGCTTATAAATCTTGGGAATGAAGGCACGCCCAGAGTCAGAACTGCCCACATGCGCAGGAGAGAGATGCCTGTGCTTTAGAGGGGAGGAGGTAAGTGTGACATTACCCCCCCCCCCTTCCTTTTACGGGCCCTCCCCACCCGCCGAGGTCCAAGTTTCAAGGGGAAGCGGAGGTGGAACTTTTTAGCCAGAAGAGGGGCAAACACATCTGCAGCAGGAACCCACAATCTCTCCTTAGGGCCAAAACCCAGGTACATGAGCTTCTTAAGATAAATTTTGGAATCCAAAATTTTATAGACTTCATTTTCCTGAGAGGAATCGGTTGCAGGAGTAGTCAGTGGAAAGGGACGTGAAAAGCGGTCCAGGACCAACGTCTAAAGTAGAGAAACATGGAAAGCATTGGGCAGCTTGAGATGTGGAGGAAGGGCTAACTTATAACAAACTGGCTTAACCTTGGCAGAAATGACATAAGGTCCGACGAAACGTGTAGCAATCTTTAGAGAAGGCACCCTGCAACAAATATTCCTGGTGGATAGCCAGACTTTGTCCCCAGGTTGGAAAAGAGGCGCCTTACGGCAATGCCGATCAGCAGACATCTTGTAAAGGGCAGCCAACTGCTCTAGGTGCTCTGATGTTGAGGCTCAAATATGGTTGAAGTCCCTCTGCAGGGCACAGAGTGTGGGTACTTCAGTAGAGCAGGGTAAAGGAGACGGAAGGCAGGGATGTTTGCCGTAGACAATAAAAAATAGAGACTCCTTGGTGCTGGTGCAAACATGAAATATTGTGGGCATACTCTGCCCAAAGTAGCAGGGCCACCTAGTCATAATGGTGGGCAGATACTAGGGCTGGAAGGTATTGTTCCAAGAACTGATTGACCCTTTCTGTCTGTTCATTGGATTGCGGGTAGTAAGCTCCAGGGATGTCCAGGGATTTGCAGAAACCTTTCCAGAAACTTGAAGTAAATTGCACCCCACGATCAGAAACTATATGAGTGGGCATGCCATGAAGTCATATATTGGCAGATAAAAGTAAGTTTTTTTTTATTTTATTTTACTTTTGACCATGGACATACAATGTGAATGTAACAATCGCTAAAAGCATATGTATGTATTATGTGTTATTCCAGTATGTTAAACTCCCACATCCCCTGAAGAAGCCCTAAATGGGCGAAATGCCCTGGGACCAAGTTCTTTCAACTCCCTTCTCGAAACTGCCTAACTACAAAATGACTACAGACTTTTGATTTATATTTTCTAAGTAAACTGTGTTAGTAGATTTCCTAGCACAGCAGAGCTTTGTATAGTTTAGACCACTTGTCCCTATCATTTCATAAACATCTATAACTTTTATGATTCCTAGTGCCGAAAAAAAGCCTGTCTTTTTCTTCTCCTTCCCTCGGTTTTTTATACTATTTATTTTCCCAATTTTGTTTTTCAGACTTGATTCTGTATAGCTCTGCACAAATCAGGTTTTTATGCGATCACAAACCAATTAACACCCCAGCGTACCTTCTTTATGTACCACCTACTAGCCAGCCAGTTTGGGGTCATAAATTCTGCATGTCACTGGGCATGGCTTTTGAAAGACACACTCTCCTCCTTCTCAAAAATTTGAACAAATGAAACATTATCCTTCACCAAACATGCAGAAAATACTTTACAGCTTGAAAGTGGCGCTGTAATTTCCCAATAAAAAATGTGAGCAGGCAGGATTTTTATTGTAGAAAGGACAGGCGATATTCCTTTTGCAAAAAAAAAAAAAAAAATACTTGCCTGTTGTTTGCAAGTGTGTGACGCTGGGTAACCACCCCCAAAACCGCTTGTAAAGAATGAACATTGTTATTTACAGCTGCCAAATCAAGTTGGCCAAGGTTACAAAACCTATAAAAGACCAAATGAAAATTGCAGCAAACGCAACAAAGTGAGGACAGGTGAGTGTAATTAAAATAAATGCAAGCAGCCAGTGAATTTCTTTTTTTTTTGCCTGCCTTTTCAAGAACCTGCAACCTCTGCTTTAAAATCTAATTTTGCAAGCTGGAAAAGAGCTGACTGGCTAGTTTCAAGGCTGCAGACAACACTAACAGGTCCATGGTAAACTTGTGTTTTATTTTGTTAATTATCATTTATAATACAGTCTAGTGATTTTTTTAGATCGTAAAAGAAAAGAAAGACGAAATCTGGGTTTTATAGGCAAAATAGTTGTTGATACCAGTATATTTAGTGAGTTATATTAGTTACATACAACGCAGCATAGGGTGGTCCATTCCCTCTATCCTGTTACAGGGAAGGGAAGTTAGCAATTGGACCAATTAAGCTAGATGGGGTACTCTCTCGATTTGAAATTGTAATAAATGAACAGTATAGCATGTCCTGACACGTTTCGCCTGACTAGGCTTCTTCAGGGGACTTGTGACACTCAAAAACGGTGTACTGTGTACAAAAAACATGTATAGGATATGTATGTAAAAGAGAAATTGACTGTTATGCATATATAAATAATTTTGGACATTGGTAATAATCAATGATAAATAGACAATTAAATACATGTATGATAATAAAAACCATGGTAGATGTCATAGTAATATTGTAAGTTTGTAAGGTACCAATATGTATACAATTAAATAGATAGTAATAAATATACAGATTGATCCTGAACCAGAGATGCACAATTAGTCAATTAACAGATTAAACTTTGAGTAATATTGCAAGGTAATAATTAGGAATGTTAATATGAGCTAAAGATGTAATAATAAAATGATTCTGTGATAATGGTACTTGTTTGGATGATAATAAAGAAGGGTGAAAGTGTACTTACAGTTGGTTGTTTGAGAGGAAAACTCAAAGAAGGAAAGAGGGTTAGTGCAATAGGTCTATAACAGGGCAGTCTTAGAGTAAATACTAGAAATAAGAAGTAGTGAAATTATTCAGAATTCAGCCCAAATAATAAATAATGTAAAAAATGGGGGGATGCAGCTATGTTTATTATATAGGGAGGGAATAAAATAGAGATGTTTGATGTTCCATAAAAAATGAGTACAACAAATTGATATTGTAGTGTTGGTATTGTATTAAATAATAAAATGATGGTGAGGCTGAGGTTAAATCAAGAATGAACATATATGGCAAATTAAGATTAAAAGAATAGGAATCTTACCCCTGAAGGATGTGAATGGGGTCTATAGGTGGGTACCTGATGGTGGTGCTATAGTGGAAATATAGCAGCAAGAAGATGGTTGCTGCTATGGCCCTTTAAAAGCTGATTCTAAATGGCGTCTGGAAATAGTTACTGCGCATGCATAGTTGATGTTGGAAGGCTCAGTCTGAGCTGTAAGGGAAGTAAGAGTCACTTCCACCCTTACACTCACCAAGTGTAGAAGGAATGCGGCTTGGAAATGGGAGAAGCGGATTGCCAATAGGGGACTGCCAAGTATCCACCCTATTGGGTGTGGATTGGGCGGAGTATCGTGCAGCTTAGTAGAGGGGACTGAAAGATGAGAAGTGTGTGATAGAGATTAGAGGGAGAGAATTACTAATGAGGGGATATCAGAGGCAGTATGGATGGTGGAGAAAAGAATGCACCAGAATCGCAGTCTAAATATAAATAATGCAGAAATAAATAGGGTATACTTTATTAAGATGGCTAGCTCATATTATCATTATGGTATGAAACATGGTAGAAGAAAAATAGAACTCATAACACAATGCATAAATCAGGTAAATTGATACTAAGAAACAAAATAGTAACATATGACATTAAAAATAGACGCATGATGGGGAGACAGATAAGTATTGAAATACAGTCAACATATGAATATTTGCTATATAATATTACAATATAAATGTTGATGACAGTTGTTGCAAACTGCAAAATATCATGGTGGTATTAAAACAATCAAAAATCAGTAGGTGAACGAACAATTATGCTACAAAATCATGAAAACATACATATATAAATATATGTGTAAGGCCCGGGTCAATACCAGTATTCCCCAGACACCAATCTATTGCCACAGCCTTCGCCTATAGCAGCCCCCGCTCAGCCTCGGGACACTGGATGCGTCTCCCAGCACTAGGTTGCCCTCAGGACTTGGTGCGCAAGGGATGGTGTCTGTAGATAGGCCGGCAGCCGACCCAGAGCCTACTAATACAGAGTACACAGCCCACAAATACAGAGTACATAATGTCAGGAAATCGAAAAACAAACCGAGGTCAAAACGGAAGAAATCAGTCCACCAAGCGAAGTACAAAGGGAAAGGCACAAACATTCGGGGTCACAAGCAGTGGTCTGTCCAGGCAGAGCTCAACGGATAGTAAGGAACAGGCACAGGTCAGTAACAGAATACTCAAAAATCACTCCAACACAGGTAAGAGCAGACGCTATAAGAGGCACAGAAGAATGGGAGCAGAAAGGCTATAAAGTCCCAGTAGCCAATGACAATGCAGGACTGAGTCAGGAGCTGATCAGCCTCCAGAATCCCCTTCAGCTGTGCACTGCCTACCAATGGATCCTGGGGATGCCATAAAAATCCATCAGGCTGCACGGCTAAAGGGAAGCAGGGGCTGATGCTATCTTAGTTCTCCTGGCTGTTGCAAATTACATCTCTTGGCAGAACAAACTGTGCTGTGTGCCATCGCAATATAAAACAGAGTCGTCATCCAGATGAGCATTTCCTAACAATATGATTATCAGTTCATTAATTGAAATAATACAATCACATATTAATGGAATATTACAAATGGATAATAATCATATAGTGGATAAACATTATTTCAAAACTTGAATATTAGGAGGTAGTTAAGAATGGTTTCTAGCTAATCATGTCATTTAGGCTGGGTGTGGTTGTTGCTTGTAGATGTATAATCCACTTGCACTCGTTTTGTAGAAGTTTTCTATCCAAATTGCCTCCTCTAGGGTTGCTGGGAATATATTCTAAACCTGAGAAAGAGATCATAGAGGCATTAAAATAATGTTGAGTGCCGACATGGTGACTAATGGGGGTGATAACTTTCCCCGCTGTTATTGAATGTTCATAATTTTTCATAAATTATTATTATCAATGTTCATAAATTATTTTCTTCAACGCTCTTTTGGTCTTTCCGACGTAGAAGTCACCACATTTACAGGATATTAGATATATAACACCTTCCGTAGTACAGCATGGTGATTAGGTTGGTGCACTGTGCCATTAGGTAGAACTATGCATAGGGCTTCTTTGATTCAGCGGCATTGCCTACAATGGCCGCACTTAAATGTGCCTTTAGTGTCAGTTGAAGAGGGGTGGTGTTAAAGTGGCTATGTACCAACTGATCTTTTGGTGATGGTCGATTTCTTAAATACGGATAGAGGTTTATTACCTACAAATATTGATAGCAAAGGGTCATCACTTAGAATATTCCAATGTTTTTGGCATATGTTGCGTATTTGGTTGTGTTTAGAATTGAACGTGGTAACAATTCTAATTAGTGGCAAATCATTTTTGTTAATCTGTCTTTCTTTGTGAAATAATTCTTCTAAAGTTTTGCATGCAGCTTTTTGGAAGACTTCTTTACAAGTCTCTTGGAATAACCTCTTTCCAATAGTCTAGTTTAGAGTGCCTTTGCTTCTTTAAGGTAATCGGCATGAGTTGAGTAGTTTCTTTTTAATCTTAAGTATTGGCTGTATGGGATACTTCTGAATAATGATCTGGGGTGTGGGCTGTAAGCGTGTAAGATGGTGTTTCCAGCCGTTTCATTCCTGTATAGTGTTGTTGTAATCTGGGTGTTGTTTTTTACTATAAAGAGATCCAAGAATGGAATACGGTACGGTTCTAGATTCATGGTGAAGCTCAGGTTGAAGTTGTTACCTTGTATGAAGTTGAAAAATTCCTGTAGTCTCTCAGTATATCCTGTCTAAAAGAGCAGGATATCGTCTATGTATCGTTTACATAAATGAATGTATACTGCATATCTGGAGTTGTTGATCATTTGGAAGAATTCTTTTTCCCATTCTCCCAGGTAAAGATTTGCATATGTTGGTGCACACTTAGTGCCCATAGCAACGCCCTGTACTTGTAAGTACAGGACGTTGTTAAAGGTGAAGATATTTCTTTTTAAAATGTACTCAAGCAAAGACAGGATGAATCGATTTTGGTCAGTGTTGCATGGTAGATTCCTAGTTAGACACTTTTTAATGGCCTTGATGCCTCGTTCATGTTGAATGCTTGTATATAGGGTTTCCATGTCGATTGTCACTAGTATGTTTTGTGGTGGTACCTCCATGTTGTTGGTAAGTTTTAGATCTTTTCATTTTAATCACTTTGTTTTTATTCCTACAGGACGACCAACATGTTTGAGTTGGTCTGGTGTATTATGAACTGGTAAGACAAACACAACCCAGAGTTTCCACAACATTTTTACTTGATATTGTTTTTGTCAAACGCGTTTAACTATTAATATCTATTAGTAAGAAGATCTTTTTATAGGGACAGGCAATGCAAAGTAGCATATTTTGAGAGAAAAAAAGAATTAACATTTGAATAAAGAATTTATATAGAGAGTGAAGTAGATTAAGTTGTATTTGTAAGATACCTACAGCACGAGAGAGATTCATAATTTGTACCGTGACCACCCAACAGGACAAAGTCCAAACGTAATGGTGTCCACTACAAGGGATGGAAGGACTACTGCAAGAGATGAGATCCAACTTCAGTGAAAACATCCAAGGGATATTTTGGATGGTCGCCATCACTGGATAAGAGATGAAGCACCTAGGTGATCACCCAAATCATCACTGTTACCACCCAGGAAAGGGAATATCCATATTCTAGGGTAACTACTGCAGACAACATTGTTAGATGATGACCATCAAACAAGTTTATCACTTTTCAGTGGTGACCAGCAAAAAAGATTAGATTTTTACACCTCAGTAACCACCTAAAAAGGTGAATTCCAGAAACTGATTTATTATGTTGTACCGTGTTTCCCCGATTTTAGGACATCCCCATTAAGTAAGCCACCCCCGATTTTTAAAAAAAATAATTAAAATAAGACACTCACCCGTTTATAAGACAGCTCCAGATATCTGATCTTGCGTGTGTGTCCTTTATGCAAAAATAAGACATCCCCTGAAAATAAGACCCAGGGCATATTTTGGCATTTCAAAAAATATAAGAGAGTGCCTTATAATTGGGGAAACAGGGTATGAAAAAAAAATTAATATAATTTTTTAATATTTTAAGTATTCTAGGTGGTATTTTATCCTAGATCCAGAAACCCAGCCAGCAAAAAGCACTGCAATAAGGCACGGTCCATAAACCATTGTTAACAATATAGAAAACATACTGTATGGCACCAGAGGAATATTTCATCACTGACCTTCTGGATGAATTGTATATAGTGAACACCTCAGTGTCACACTTACCTCCTCCTCACTAAAGCGCAGGCATCTCTCTCCTGCACAAGCAGGCAGTTCTGACGCTGGACATGCCTCTGTTTCCAACCTTCAATTCTGTCCAATCTGCTGGCCAATCATTAAATAGCTTCTTGACCAGCCCTGGTGTTAAGGCAATCTCCTACTGATTTCTGATCAGTTGTCTCTCTCTCTGATTGCTTCTGTTTACAGCGACACTGGGAGAGCGAGTAATACACACAACTCAAGCATGTAGTTAGATCACTCTCAAAACTTTCTTGTTTGCACACAGTTTATATAACAGTTTAAAGGCATGATCAGTGCATGATCACATGACTACAGACAACTAGCAGACATGACAGATGTCCTTGTGGTTCTTTTAGAACAGGGTATTCATGTCAGGAGAACAGATAAATGGCCGAAGGGAGGAAGGGGAGAGTTTCAAGGCAAAAAGGGGGGAAGCTGATGTTAGTTTACTGATAAGAAGAGTACAACTAGTTCAAAATAAGATAACATAACAAAAGCACAAAAATAATTTGACTTCAGACCTCAGCAAAATTCCTCAGCTCCTTATACCTGGCTATTTAGCTAGCTCTCAGACTCCATTTTGTGTTCGTGCAACAAGTCGTGTCTCCTTTGTGACTCCATTGGGCCGAGCCCTTAGTTCTGTGAGCTAGTTCCTGTACACCTGTTGGCTAATTCAGTGTTTCCTCTGTCCAGCTCCTGTATTAACCCCCTGTTGTCCAGTCTGTTGGTTCCCAGCCAACTTCCCTGTGCTGTTCCAGTGTTCCTGTCTGTCTGTGGATATCCCTGATTCACCTGTGCCTCCTGTTGCTTCCAGTGTCTCCTATGTTCCCTGTGTCCGCAGTGGCCCCTGGTGTCACTGGTGTCTGTCTCCTGGACCCCTGGCGTGTGACCTGACCTATCTTGCTTGATGCCTGCCTCGACCCCAGCTTTCCTCGACTATCCTTCTGCTTTGTTATTGGGACCGTGTTTTGCCCACCCTGGTGTGCCCAGGGACCGCAACCTGGCAGTAACCAGTGGCGCAAAATCCTCACCATCAGAGGCTCTGGAGAAAACCTGGTTACTGCTTACACTCTGCGCCTTGGCCTTTCTCAAGGCTCATATCAACTCTGTGCAAGCCGTAGTGCCCCTCTAGTGGTCCTGCACACTGTAAATCTGTGTATAATGGATCTCTTTCAGTTAAGTATAACAACTGACAAACTAGATCTGATCTCACTGGTGACTTGTTGATAAAACAGATCAATACTGTGCACTGCCTTTAATTTTTGTAAAAGGAAATACACAAAGTGGAGCATAATGTAGTTATAATATAGACTGTAGTGTTAATTCTAAGCTCAGTGGTGACTGAACTACAGAAGGCCTAAAGCATACCTAAACTCAGAATTTTCACTTTACATAAAAGGGTAGAGAGCCCTTTTATGTAAGGTAAAAATTCTGTTGTTTTTTTTTTTTCTGCAACACCTTGGGCGCTCCTTCTGCGCATGCCTGACCATCTCAGGCATGCGCAGAAGGAGCCTTTTTGTTTAAAGAGAAAAATTTGCCGATCTTACGCATGAGCAGTGAGATCGGCGATTTTTTTTTTCATCCTCTGTCACCCGATCTCGTACCTGGGTCCGGTGAGGTAGGATGAAGAACCCGGAAGAGAAGACAAAGATGGCGGCTCCGGGATGGATGCTGAGATGACCCGGGACCCGATGCTGGACACTCCTGGAGTGATCGGAATGCCCTGCGAGATTGAAGGTAAGTGTGTTTTTGTATTTTTTTTATTTTTGAGTATAGTTCCAACTCTTAAAAAGTGTTCTTGTTGCCAAAATCATGGAGACCCAAACGGCAAATAAAATGCAGCTTATTGGTTTAGGAATTGAGCACGTAAGTTAGGAAATTGGCCCCTTACCTTTAGCGATTAGGTCTTTGCAGTTCTATTTTTGACACTATGTTGTTCTTAAAAGTTTTTAATGAAATTATTTGTAGTCTGTACTTCAGCCACTACATCTAGTTACCAGCAAACTATGAGGTTTATTGTTCTTTTCTTTTTAATAATAAACAGTATTTATATAGCACCAACATATTATGCAGCGCTGTACATTAAACGGGTTGCAAATGACAGACAGATGCAGACAGTGACAAGGAAGCAGAGGACCCTGCCCAGAAGATCTTACAATCTAAGAGGTGGGGAAGCAGCATACCCTCATAAAACAAACATACCATTTTAAAACTCATGGCTTTAAGACCTGTTGGGTTAGGAAGATATTAATGTAAATGTAACTTGTTAGCAAAGCACTGGGGATGGAAGCCAACTCCGGTATAGTTTCAATGATATGAGTTGTATACTTGTTAAATAACTTGTAAGACCCTGATAAGAAGGTATTGTTCAGGTAAACCAGAACTTGATTGTCTGTTGAAATACCAGGATGTGGGCTTTCACAAGAAAAATGCTGTTACTTATGATACCTCAGGAGGTCAGAATGACATTAAATAATTACTTTTTCACTTGAGGCATTCTAATAAATATGAATCTTTACATAAACACAATAAAATGTTCCTTTTGAAAGCAACCTACCTGAAATGTAATGCCACAATTCAGTCCTGTCCTGTAATCATTTTTTTTGCCACAACATTTTAATGTGTAATGTTTAACAACATGCTTCATCTGTAATTACCTTGCTAAGAACAACTAACTGGGCAACAGACTTCTATACAGCAAAAATTTAGGTTATGTTAGTATTAAATTATATGATATTAAATTTATTATTTAATTATATGACCTAAAGACATTTGGCAAGTTCTTGTTGGAAATATACGAATTGGAAAAGATATCTAGTACATAGAGCTATGGTGTTCTTAAGGACCTATCTTGCTTTTTGACCTTATGTATAAGTAGGGAATCCATTACTTAAGGACACAATCACAATGCAACCACAGTCACAATGCCTGGATGCAGATGGACATAACGGTATGAGGCCTAGTGAAGAGATAATAGACAACTGCTTTCCTGACAACACAAAAAAAGGTAATATCTAATTGACCTATTTGTTAAAGTGAACCTTTGGCAATAATCAGCAGACACATCTGCAAGCTACTCTGACCAAGAACATGTCAACGTAAGTAGGGTAAGGGGGGCAAAATGGCTGCCTTCTAACTCACCTCTGCGTGTCGGAACGTGGTATCAGTCGAGCTGGCATTATTCTGATCCTGCAGATTCCACCTACCATCCAGCCACTCGCATACATTGGGTAGAGGTGCCAGACAAAAATCCTTGCGGCCTAGGCTTTCCCATGCAGCACTTGGAGGAGATTCCCCAGTCACTGTCCTCCCTACCAGAGTCACTTAGAAAATACTCCTGCCGGTGCAATGTTAGAATTTGCGGCCTACCAGTGGAGGATCTTGCATCTCATGTGACAGCACTATTGCAAGCGCTCTTGTCTAATTATCCCCCTAACCAAGCCCGTTGACCTTACCCCCCCCCCCCACTCATCCTTACACAGTCCACCCCACTTCCCTACCCACCTACCCTGTATGTCCCTTAAGACCTGCGCATTAAGTGGCAATACTTGGCTGTTTATGGTTACTGCCCCCCCCGGGTAAATTTTATTGTACCTGTTACGCTTTGTTAAGTTCGGTTGTTGCCCCTGTTCGTCTTGACTGAACACCACCGTACCACCTTAGTACCCTGCCCCCTCTCCATTATATTTTCTGTTGGTACCATGTTCTATATTGAAGGTTCATACAATGTATTTAACCAGTTAGTTACTGTATCTCATAATGTGCAATGGCTCAATCCCCCAACAAGCACAGGATGGCCTTTAAAATATATAAAATAGTGTGTTTTCAGGTGACTAGATTCTCCTCAACTTCCTACCCAAGTACCTGCATAAATATTTCCCTCATTTTTTCCAAGCTTCCTTCTGGGAAAAGAAGCATGGCCTTCTGATTGCCTTCCACAAAAGCACCCCATTTATTTAGTTTGGGGATTGGGGACCCAAATGGGCGCTATCTCCTACTACAGGGCACACTTTTTGATACTAAAGTAACATTGGTCACCTATTACGCCGTTCAGCTCTATGGAGAGGGGAGGGGAAAAACGACAGAGCGACACCCCGCTGTGCTCTCTCCCCCTTCACCTCGTTCTTCCCCCATGGTCCTGCCAGGACGGTCGTTCGGACGATGGGCACTGTACACACACACAAGATTCTCGTCCGGTATACGCCCCAGGGCTGTGGGGTCGGAGTCAAAGCCAATTTTGGGTACCTGGAGTCGGAGTTTATAAAAATGTGCCGACTCCGACTCATGATAAATTTAAATTATAATAAAAAAATACAGCAAGTTTAAATGTCCTATTTCACAAACAATAGTCATATTTAGGTACTTGATGTAAGAGTAAAGCCCATTGCATAGTTGTATTTCTACTAGTGTAAAGTTCAGCTGAGCTAATATAATACAACCTGACATTCACATTATTGTAATCTGCATTATGTACATTACAAAAAGTGTTTTCATTTTACCATTCAGTAATGTGTTTTTTGAATTTTTCTGGTGTCATTGTTATGGTAACTTTGTCGGATATAAAGAAACTTCTTAGTTGTGTTTGGTCTGGTCTGTTTATCCCAGAAATACTGTAGATGGAAAATTGTCAATGTTATCTTTCTCATTCACAACTTCTAACACTTTAGGATGAAAGCACTGCAAGTGTCTTTTCAAATTTAGTGTTCTTGTAGGTGCATTTTTGTTAGACCCGCTAAAACTGCTAATTTTTGCATCACATTGTTTTTCACCATCATCTTCAAGAATACATTGGCACACGTAATGTTTCCCATCACTTGGTAATGTAAACATAAACAGCAGACTTTATCGAGTATGTTGACAGACTTTTTGCCATTGTGAATGGGGTGCCGCTTTCACTAAAATATAAATAAAAAATATGTTATACTAACTTAGCATTTTCTTGGATTTAAATACAAACATACACGTACATCCTGCACTATTGCAAACATACATACAACACGGCACTATGCACACAAGCTATAGCCCTGCACTAAACTTAGACATATTTTGTCCTATACAGAAAAACATGCACAAACATATATACTATACACACACAACACAGAGCCCTATATTTTACTCAGAAACATACACACAATATGCACCATACACACAAACATACACATAGCCCTGCAGTTTTATCCACAAATATGCACACAGCCTTCCATCATAGTATACACAAGTAGCCATGCAACTTTAAAATAAATTTGAACACTTACAGTTGAGTCCAAAAAGATGTTCCTCCAAGTTCTTCTAAGCTCTTTTAGCAGGCAGAGGAAGTTGAGCAGACGCTGCTGCCTTTATCTTTTTTTGTTGATCTTCTGCTAAAGACAGGGCAGTGGGAGGCTCCAGGGCCAGGGGGGCCACTTAACTAACTTCATAGTATTAGGTGGTGTGCAAAATGATGTTAAGGTTCAGCCCTGGATGGGAGCATATATGGAGAGTGCAGACAGGACACCTGAACACACATCAGGCCATAGCACTCACATACACCTCTATCATTACACTTGTTTACACTCAAATAACTTGTTATTATAAAAAAGCTGATTGTATTGTATCTTTATTGAAGAAAAGGGAGAATCTCATACTGGATAATCAAACCTTGTTAGCTGTTATTTATGTTGATCCAATGAGCCGAATTTTGTTGAGCAATGACCAGACTATGATGTAGCAGTTCGCATGAAGGGATTACTACCTAAAAGAAAAGATAAACGACCAGAAAATGTCCAAATAAAGAGATTCCAGCAGGAGCTTTTTAAAGAATTAAAAGAAGTAGAAAAGTATGATCGCTCATCAAAACTGACTGTAGAAGAAGCCATCCTTGTTTACCCCGAGATTATTAGTGATGTGGCTAGAACCGTAACAGCAATCTCACCCACCCAAGTCAGTGTTGAAAGACTATTTTCAGCTTTAAAAATAATCAAGTCAGATTTAAGAGCTTCTATGGAAAAGGATCTGGCAGAAGCAATTTGGTTTCTTAGAAGAACACTACATTAAGTTCGTTTTAGATTGTATTTACCAGCTATTCTACTCTACAACTATATTCCAAGTTTAATATATAAACTGTTTTAGGTTTTCCAGCTTTTGTTTATGTAGTCAAGCTTTGTTTTAAAACTACCAAAGAATGTGGTTCATTTTTGCAAACTGGTAAAGTTCCTGTTCCTGATTTTTATGTATGCTATGCTACTACTTTTATAGCTACCTGATAAAAACAATACATAAAACCTTATTGTTTTCATTTTTTTGTCTTTTGTTTAAACTGACCAATACGGTAGAGCGTCGGCTTCCTTTCCTTCACAAAAAAATTTAGATCTCCTAATTATCTATAAATCAATAAATTTATTATAAAATTAAATATACCACAATATTTTTACCATCAAAGTTTTTCTCAAGAAACATTAAATAAAAAATGTAATAATTAATTAATAATTTATAAATCATTAATGCTTTTTCCTCTTAGGTATTTAGGCAAAAAGCTAAACATTTTTGTATAATAATTTGAGCAATACTGCTCGCTTATTGTTAAAAATACACTATTGATGTTTTCTAATAAAGCATTTAAATTAATTAGACTATATCTTCTTACTACTTCTTTCCATTTAGAGAACATGTTCTCAACAGGATTAAGAAATGCAGAGTATGGTGGTAAAAATAAGAGTTGGTGTCCCTTACTTTTAACCAAGCTCTTTACCTGGCTAGTTTTATGAGGACATTATCCATAATTAGGATGGCATGCTGAACACTCTTCACTAAAAACATTCAAAACCTCATCAATAAAATTGAGGAATGATTCTTGATTAAATGTTTGTGCTTGTGACTTGTGGAGTGGAGGTGGAGGTTCCATTTTTATTTCTTACACAACAAATTGAATAATTTCTGGAACGCACTCCAGCCACAACATGCACCGCCCTTTGCCCAATAGCAGATCTTCCCCCTTTTGGTTCTCATTGAGATGTTAAAACCTACTTCATCAAGTAGTAGTCTTCCTTAGCAATGAGATCAAGGATTTTGTTAGCATAGCTAAGCCAATTGACAAATCATCAATTTATTTTCATATATTTTTAATAATGTTTCTTGAGAAAAACTTTTATGGTACAAATATTGTGTTATATTTAATTTTATAGTAAATGTATTGAAATATGAATAATTAGGGGGTCTAAATTTTTTTGTGAAGTTTGGTTGCAAAAGTGTGAAGTTTAAATGCAAAAGTGTGAAGATAAATGAGAAACCCTGTTAATACAGAGGAGTCGGTGGTACCAGAAACTGAGAATTTATCTACCGCCTCCACAGCCCTGTTCAGCCCTGAGCTGATTATCGGACGAGAACCATTGCATGTGTGTACCTAGCCTAACAGCCAGACTGGAAACAGAACCCAAGCCCTTCTATCCGCATACAGGTCAATTCTGCCTGGGTTGAGATTAACATTCTCCTCAACAATAGGTAGAGCGACAAGCGTCGGTCCAATCGCTTATTTTACAAAGGAGCCAACAAACCAGGGGGCGTGCTGGATCGAAAGCTTAAGGCTCAACCCTGCAGAGTGTGCCCTCAGGCACAATTTTGGCTAACCCCAAAACTGTTGCAGAAAGCTTTAGTGCCGTTTTACCAACATCCAACAGCAGCTCCTCACATTTTTCTCCCTTCTAGGCAGAGGCTTTGGTTGAAAATATCCCGCTCCCTGAATTAGCCTCCTCCATGGTGGACCCAATAGACGCTGAAATCACAGTGTCAGAGGTTATTTGGGCTACCAACCCCCTCAAACCAGGTAAGGCACCCAAGCCCAGACGGGTTCTCCACTCAATGCTACATAAATATTCCTAACCTTCTGGCCCCTCTTTTTTTAATCACCTTCACTCTTCCCCTGACCTAAACCATTCCTGCCTACTGCCACATATCACCATGTAGCCAAAACCCGCTAAGGACCCACCTAATCCCAATTACAATAGGCCCATATTCCTCCTCAACAAAGATGTCAAGATCCTTTCTACAGTGCTGGCAGCCAGGCTGATTTGTTTTTTTCCGATGCCGATACACATGGATCAAGTGGGATTGTACCACTTAGGCAAGCATCAGACAACATTCATAAGGTCCTCAATGTTGTGCACTACATGCATCACAACAAAAACCTTTGCTTCCTGCCATCTCTTGATATTCAGAACTCTACTCCTCCCCCAACTGCCACTGTCCGCTATCTCAACGCATATTCCTTACCATTTAGTATTGAGTGGGGAACTCGTCAAGGTTGCCTCTCCTCACCCATACTCTTCACACTGGCTTAAGAGCCGGTAGCAAACCTCATACGCTCCAATCCTGATGTACGTGGAATTATTCTAGGTGACCCCCAATATAAGTTACGTTTATTTGCAGATGACATTCTGACACTTTTTAGAATCACATATGTTCCTGCAAAACAGTGCCCCAACACTACCCTGGATTTTGCCCTCCCTAACTCCTACCCTGAGTCCACTTCTGAGGCACACACACTAAGGATTGCTGGAATACTTTAATGAGTCCCAGATACAATTTCCCCCCACCTCCCTTTCCTTACCACAACCCCATGTTTCAGCCAGGCTTTGAGTCACCAGCTAGCTTCTCCCGATGGACCACCCAAGCCTTTACCAAACTGTTTACTTTACTGCAAGGGCAAACTGTCAAGGTCCCTTCCGTGACTGAAGTTTGAGGATCTGTCAGACAAGCTGCATGTGAGGTTATCTGACAGTCTCTTTGTTTTTACTTGTTTCTGTGTTGTTGTTTGTAATGACCACTCCCCTTGCATCAGGTGCAGCTGGTGGTCATTACTGCTCCTCCATTTAGTCTGGCCTCACACTCCATGCTGTGCGGTTGATATTCACTGCTGGGTTGTGAATAGCCGGAGTGTTGTGCCATCCTGAGTTCCTGTTTATATCTGCTAATAGGATAAGTTGCTTTACTGTTGGTGTTTTGTGGTTATTTAGTTGTTTACTAGGCCTCAGGGAGACACTGGGTCCTTCAATGGGGAAGGAACCAGCAGTCTCAAGCCAGACACTACTGCTAGGGCTATACAGGGCTAGTAGGGACTAGGTTCCTGTGTATGAGTATTCCCACTATCAGGGGATACTCATACGCTTAGGAGTTAGGGCTAGATTAGGGTGTCTGCAAGGGGTGACCATTCCCTTTTCCCTAGTCATTTAAGGCCTAGTAGTGAGTAAAACCTTTCCGTTTCCCTCCCCTCCCTGTTATTCGTGACACAAACCATTATCTCTTGGGAGAACCTCAGGGAAAATCATAAAATCCTCAGTGTGGATTTTTTCCAGTATATGCAGCTAGGCCACTGGGTGGCCTCCCTTAAAAGCAGAAGATGATTCGTGACCCCCCCCCCCCAAAGTATTTTTGGCGCACCCCTTTGGCCCCCAAACTGATATTAATGTTATGCTCCCATATCAATAACTTACCTCCTCGCTCCCTTTTATATGTTGTTGGCTGGATGAGGGGGGGGGGGGGGGGGGGGGGGGGGGGTCGGAGTGTGCAATACTCCAATGAGGACTGGAGAGATATTTGGGCATCTACTTTATCATGTTCTTTAAACATCTGTACGCAGGAGTCAGCCCTCAATGTCCTCATGCGCTGGTACATGGTCCCCTCCAGGCTTGCACACCCACATTCCTCTCTCCCTGCCACTTATTTCAGGGGCTTTCAGAGAACTGGAGATGTACTACACACTTGGTGGGCATGCCCAACAGTAGCCAGATTCTGGATGCAGGCCTTCCAACTTCTGGAGGCCCTCTTCGAGACTCGGATTCCTAAAGACTCGTGATTTGCCCTACTGTATCTTACACCACCTACTCTACGAAGATCCCAAAGCAAATGAACTATTTAGGTATTATTTACCTGTATGCAAACCATTGCACAAGCCTGGAAACCGCAATCTGTAAATTATGTAATAAGACGGGTTGACAGCATATGTGTTGTTAATGAAAGACCAACCAGCATCCTTCTGGATTGTCATAAAAAGTTTTACTAAGTCTGGGCATCCATCCTGGCTACATTTAATTCCTCCATTCTTCTGACAACTCTTAACTCCTTATGAGGACTACTTCCGTTGAGACCCATCGTTTGGACATTCTCTTGTTATAAAGCCTCTCTGTTTGCGGTACCACCCCCCACCCTTAATTGGACCACCCTCCTTGTCAACAGGACATGCCTGCCCCTCCCATTGATCACGCTAGTTTTAATCCACTGTCAACCCTTTGTATCCCCATCATATTTTGTTCCTTTACTGTATGGTCGTTACATGTTGAATGTACCTTATGTCAATGCATTTTCTTTTTGAAAACTCATTTAATAAAATTCATTGAAACGTAAGTAGGTCAAGACAAAAGAATCAGTAAGAACTTTATACATTTATGTTCGCGCTTGGTTGAGTGCTAAGAATACTATACGAATACATATTCATTCTAAAATTTCTAACCAACCCTTCTTTTAGCAGAAAAAAAATGTAGTATTTTCAGTTTCAACTCATTGCTATCCCACCCTGCCTCAACCAAATTGCCCAATTCACTGTTCATCTTCTCCATATACATCATTCTGCTTGCGTTTCATGTTCTCGAAGTCAAAGTCTTTTCCAGTCATCCGCTTGTAGATGTCCTTGATGTCATTGCATGTGGTCTCAAAATGTGTGGTGGCATCATAGGAACGAGAACAGAACACCTGCAGGAACAAAAAAAAAAAAATAAAAAAAAATTAGATGAGCAGTTAGATAGATACAGGTGGACTTACAGGTAACAATGTAATTCTGCTGTAGAGTATACTCAACATTTTGGCCGTTATTGGCCATTTCATATCTAATTTGCTATCACTAACGCATCACTTAAAGTATCCACAAAATGCTTTACCGTTACCAAATAAAAAATTGAACAGGTGATATGGAAACATTTGCTAAGTGTAAGGCCCAGGTCAGTACCAGTATTCCCCAGACATCAGTCCCCCAATCTATAGCCCCAGTCTTCGCCTATAGCAGCCCCCGCTCAGCCTCGGGAAACTGGTTGCGTCTCCCAGCGTTCGGGTGCCCCCAGGACTTGGTGCGCAAGAGATGGTGTCTGGAGATAGGCCGACAGTTGACCTGGAGTCCACAGTACAGAGCACAAAATGACAGGAAATCCAAAAACAAGCCAAGGTCAAAAACACCAGAGATCAGTCCACCAAGCGAAGTACAAAGGGAAAGGCAAAAACAGAGTCAGGGTCACAAGCAGAGGTCGGTCCAGGCAGAGTTCAACGGACAAGTCAAGAACAGGCACAGGTCAGTAACAGAGAAATACTCAAAAATCACTCCAACACAGGTAAGCCCAGCAGACACTATAACATGCACATCTGACTAGGAGCAGAAACGCTATAAAGCCCCAGCAGCCAATGACAGCATGAGATTGATTAGGAACCACTCGGCTTATCAAATGCACACAGCTCCAATTCCCCTCAACTGTGTGGCCTAGTGCAGAGGATGTTGAGGGAAAGCCCCAGCTACAAGAATGCTGCAACCCTCAGGGCACTGATCCTGAAACCCCAGTGCTACCGCGAGCTGCGCGTGGGGCATCGCCCGGCATCGTAAGCCCAGAGAGTGCCTCCTAACACTAGCATTACAATAACTACGATACAAAATATAATAAAAAATACTATTAATGTTTATAATTATACATATAAAAGGAGCAGTCATATTTGCTCATACCAAACTCAGGTTCTGCGCTTTACTTTACTAGACTAGTCCTAGACAAGTCCTTTCCATTGCTTGTTCTCACAATTTTGGTCTATGAGTGGTCAGACTACCTGAAAACAATGCACTCCCTGTGTGGCTAAAGTTTGCAGAGTTTGTTAAGAAGTAAGTGACCGTTATAGCAAGCAGCACATAATAGAGTTCCAACCAGTTTCTAATCTACAAAGCTGTATTTATTACAATGAAAATATAAAAGAGGAAGCATATTAAAATATGGAGGTCACATATAAATATTAGGGTACACACTACAAAAATAACTTACCTCCTAGGCCACTAAGCTTAAAACAGAACTCTCACTTTCTGTACAGGGGTATATTCCAAAGCAAAGGGAAGAGTGTTAAAGCCATTTTAGACACAAAGTGCACCTCAGAACTTTGCTGCAGGTGAACCACAATCCTGACTGCTCCTGTTCACTTGGGGGAGGTTGGGAACCATCTTTTTGCATGTGGCAGCAAATCACAGGGCAGTTCCCAAAAGCCTCTGCAGTTGTTGTTTGAACTTCGTACAAGTCTGCCAAAGGGCCCATAGCAAATTGACAGCTGTGTGGTTTTACACCGTAAGTTGGTAACCACAATGAATGATTTCATTACATTTGAAGTAACCATGTGATGGTCATGACAGTCACAAGACAACTGAAGCTGCTTACATTTGTTTAGGAATCTGGGCTTTGGTACCTATAGGTAGTGAGAGGGATAAGCCATGCTTCCAAGTTACTATGGCAGGGCATGTAGAAAGGACTTGCTTTAAAGGTGATTAGTGGAAAGACCGACAGTGTGACAACCTTTAGTCAGGTTTGTTATATGGTTGGTGGCTCTGGTCACTCTACATTATCACAGACAAACAAGTTGATTTAACTTCCACGCCTACCTGGCTTTCTGTTCCATCATCAGTTTGTTCATACAAGTCGCTGATTGCAACAAACCTGTAATGAAAAAATAAACACAAACTTTCACATGGTCCTAGTAACATTATTGTTTAAAAAATGACCGATTAAGCAACTGAACAAGTATAACCAAGCACTGTAGTTTCTTTATTGTAATATGTACATATGTATTATGTATAAATTGGCACTGCCATTCCCCAGCAGTGAAAAAGTTGTGGTTTTGGTGCCCTTTGTTTAATGTAAAACCTGTCAAGTGGAAATTCGGCTGTCACTGCAATTTTGGTAAGGTGCAGATCTGAAATAAGCGTGTGCATGTAAGACTTTCACAGGCAGCATGCTTGTTTTAGGAAGTGACTCACTAACTAGTAAAAGTGAAGAAAAAAAGTCTACTAATAAAATAGAAGGAAAAAAAAGCCCTAGAGTCTAGAATAGGCAGCAATAGCAGCTCTCATACCCCAGTTCTTATACATCCAATTTAAAATTGAACTAAAGCCAAAACTTTTTTTAAATTTTGCTTACGTAAAAAAACAGAATCTTAGCCAAGTCTTCATTACTGTAACAAAACAATGTGCCCCTCCATATAACAGGAGCCCAATACGCTAAATGTGTGGGTGCTCGGCTTCATGGTGGTAACATGTAAAGCAATAAAAAAAAGCAGATCCTGCAAAGGTTTTTTGGTAATCCATAAACTACCAACATAATATTCCACGAACCTTCAAACATCACATTGCTATATGTGATCACATATTACATATGCATTACATATGAGGAATTACCAGTAAACATTCCCAGATGAGTTCATGAATAGTGAAAAGGTAAAAGTTGAAAGTTTGAAGAACAGTGAACTAGAATCATGAGTGAACATTCCTGTCTGCTCCCTATTGCAGCAAAGGGGAGCTAAGGTGGTTGTGTTTAGTGATTAAGCAAGAAATATTTCTGCAAGTTCATCCAATGCACAGTATACACAGTATACATAATGGTATGCAGATTCTTACTTTTGGTCTATAGGCTCTAGAAGCTCCAGTGCCGGCTCAATCTCCTTCTCAGGCTCCTGTGTCTCCACTGTGGTGCTGGCAATAGCAATATACTTTCCTTGTGCCGCCACATTGTGTGCATAGGAGATCATACACACATAGATATCTGCATTGAAATACAAAGTTTTCTTTTAATTGATTTGATCTAATCAATGTACTATGAGCAACTCATATTGATCGCACCTGATTTCCTCTTGACCTGGTTCTGTGGAATAATGATTTGGCAAGAGTTGGCATCATTGGTGTTCTTGATAGGATGACTCAAGATGCAGATGACGCGAATTACCTGACCAGCCTTGTGTACTTTGTCAGAAATGTAGCTAGGGTCGCAAATCAGCTGCTTGCAACGTGCAACCTGCATGAAGAAAGCATAAGGTGGCAGTTATGTTTCAATTATCCTTGATTTTAAATTATATATATTATATTCCTTACATCCGTAAATAAGCATTTGTTTAGGCATTTTACTTATCTTTGCAGCTGAAGGCATTTCGTACCAGTTCAGTATTCTGGACTACTGTAACTTAAGAGCAATTCATTCTATTATGTGCTTCTAGAAAAGCATCAAGCTTTTCTTTAAGCAATCTATAGTAGTTGCTGAAACTACTTCCTGAGGGAGCCGATTCCACATTTTCACAGACCTTACAGTGAAGAATCCCTTCCTTCCTAACTTGCATAATAACTGTCTGTGGGGTACAGTGTCAAATGCTTTAGCAAAGTCCAAGTACACTATATCAACTGCTATTCCACTGTCTACCTGTTTACTTACTTACTCATAAAAAGAGAGTAATTTTGTTTGCCAACTTCGGTCTTTCTTCAAGCCATGCTGACCATCACTTATAATATTATTTTCTAGCAAAAACTCCTCCATGTGCTTCTTTATCAAACGAAGACCTTTCCAACTATGGACGTTAAACTAACGGGTCTGTAGTTACCTGGTAATGATTTTGCTCCCTTTTTGAAGATAGGAACCACATTGGCCTAACACCAATTCATTGGTACCTTGCCAGTGACTAAAGAGTCTCTAAAAATTAGAAATAATGGCCTTGAAATAACTGAGCTTAACTCTTTGAAGACACGTGGATGTAATCCATCAGGTCCTGGCGCTTTGTCAACCTTAATTTTTCCCAGCTGTTTCACAATCATATCAATTCTGAGCCATTGTGACTCATTTAAGGCAGTGACATTGCTATTATGAATTTGTACTTGAGCTCTGCCATTTTTCTTCATGTACACAGAGCTAAAAAAAGTGTTTAGTAAATCTGCCTTGTCTTTATCCCCAGTTAATAAATAAATACAATTAATAAACTTATCTTGTATTAGATTCACAAATTTCCTCCCTTTTACTGTTCCTGTAGTGCCATTACTCCAGTCAATGTCAGGGTAGTTGAAATCTCCCATGATTAAAACACTTCCACTTTTTGCTGCGTTTTCTGTCTGTGCTAGTAGTTGATTCTCTATTTCTTCCTTAGCACTGGGGGGCCTATAGCAGACTCCAAATAATTAATTGTGTGTTATTCACCCCCACATTCACCTCCACCCATAATGCCTCAACCTCATGGCTTGTTCCGTCCGCAATTTCCTCTTTCACATTCACGTTTAGATCACTTCTCACATACAGACACCACCACCCTTTCATTTGACTCATTTCTTTACTAAAGAGAGTATACCCAGGAATATTGACAGCCCAGTCATGTGAAGAACAAAGCCAGGATTCAGCAATGCCAACTAAGTCATAATTCTCCTCACTCATTAAGGCTTCCAACTCCCCCTTGTTTTGCTAGACTTATGTTACTGCCACCCCTAACAGCCGGGAGAGCAGCGCATCTAGTATTGGTGGGGCGGGAAATGCAGGAAGGAAAAGACAACTGGTAGTCATAGGGGATTCTATGATCAGGAGGATGGATAGAATAGTTTGTCGCCCGGATCCCTTCAACCGAATGGTTTGCTGTCTCCCTGGTGACAGGCAGGAAAGGCAGAGGGAGCTTAGGCAGCTAAACCATGGCTTAAGTCCTGGTGTAGAAGGGAAGGGTTTGGGTTCATAGAGCACTGGGCTGACTTTTCATTGGGGTACAACCTGTATGCCAGAGATGGTTTGCACCTAAATAAAAGGGGGTCTGCTGTGCTAGGGGTAAGATTTAGGAGAATGGTGGTGAGATATTTAAACTAGGACAGAGGGGGATGGGACAGTTAAATAAGGTGGCAGAAAGGTCAGACAGGGGTCAGACACTAGTGGAGGGTGGATTGGGGATGGTTGGGGGGAAGGTTATGGATAATTGTAAGGCGCTTCCCATGTTACAAACAAACATTGCTGGTAAATGCAGCAATGGTTTAAAGAGCCTGTTCACCAATGCTAGAAGTCTAGCAAAACAAGGGGGAGTTGGAAGCCTTAATGAGTGAGGAGAATTATGACTTAGTTGGCATTGCTGAATCCTGGCTTTGTTCTTCACATCACTGGGCTGTCAATATTCCTGGGTATACTCTCTTTCGTAAAGAAATGAGTCAAACGAAAGGGTGGTGGTGTCTGTCTGTATGTGAGAAGTGATCTGCAAGTGAATGTGAAAGAGGAAATTGTGGATGGAACAAGCCATGAGGTTGAGGCATTATGGGTGGAGGTGAATGTGGGGTTGAATAACACACAATTAATGGTTGGAGTCTGCTATAGGCCCCCCAGTGCTAAGGAAGATATAGAGAATCAACTTCTAGCACAGATAGAAAAAGCAGCAAAAAGTGGAAGTGTTTTAATCATGGGAGATTTCAACTACCCTGACATTGACTGGAGAAATGGCACTACAGGAACAGCAAAAGGGAGGAAATTTATGAATTTAATACAAGATAATTTTATGGTACAGTTTATAGAAGCCCCAACTAAAAATGATACTCTGCTTGACCTAGTTCTTTCTAACAATGCAGAGCTTATAACAAATATGCATATAAAAGAGAATCCGGGTAGCAGTGACAATAATATGATTTCATTTAATGTAAACTGTAAAAAGGAAGCAAAAACAGGAAAGATAAAAACATTTAATTTTAAGAGAGCAAATTTTTTTTATTATTCAGGGCGGCTCTCTGTGACTTGGACTGGGAGGCAATATTGTCCTCAAAGAACACACAACAGAAATGGGAATGTTTCAAGTCTGTTCTACAAAAGCAAACTGAAAAATATATTCCAATGGGTAATAAGTTAAGAGGCTAAAATTAAAACCTATGCGGCTCACAGCTGATGTTAAAAAAGCCATAAGGAACAAGAAAAGGGCATTCCAAAAATATAAAAATGAAGGATCACCTTCATCATTTGAAAACTATAAAGAATATAACATAAGATGTAAAAAGGAGATAAAATGTGCAAAACTTCAAAATGAAAGACAGATTGCAAAGGAAAGTAAGTCAATCCCCCAAAAAATGTTTTAAATATATTAATAGCAAAAAGATCAGATCTGAGCATGTAGGCCCCTTAACCTCCCTAGCGGTACATTTCTTTCCAGGTTTATATGTCTAAAATAGGTACATTGTTTTTCATGAAAATGTATTTTACAGTATAATATAATAGTATGAGTATAATAAAGTCTGAAAGACAAAATCTTTTAAAAACAATAAATTGAATAAATTTGAAAAAAAAAATGTAAATATTAAATTCAAAAATTAAATAAAAAAAAAAAATACACATTATACTTATACTATTATATATATACTGTAAAATAAACATTCTTGAAAACAATGTACTGCTTTTACACATAAAAATCTAATGTATTGCATTCAATACAGTTATTTTGTATTGAATGCAATACAAATGGATTTTGAATTTCCCGCCCCGGCCGAGACGTACACACGCACCGACGTCACCGGGAACTCCCCCGATGACTCATTGGATGCAGAAGCAGGAAGAAGAAAGAAGACGGAGATCGCGGCGCTGGACGGCGCGGGACCCCGGCGGATCAGGTAAGCGCTGTATTTAGTAATCTTCCATAGGTGTTCCAACCCCGAGAGTGACTCGGGGTTACCACTTTTAGCAACTTTTTTCTCCCCTGAGTCACACTCAGGGTTACCGCTAGGGGGGTTAAAGGATGTCGCTGGGTTGGTAATTGGGGATAAAGACAAGGCAGATTTACTAAACACTTTTTTTTAACTCTGTGTACACAAAGGAAAATGGCAAAGCTCAAGTCCAAATTCATAATCGCAATGTCACTGCCTTAAATGAGTCACAATGGTTCAGAATGGATATGAATGATTGAGAAACAGCTGGAAAAAATAAGGTTGACAAAGCACCAGGACCAATGGATTACATCACAGTTATTTAAAAGCCATTATTTCTAATTTTTATAGACTCTTTAGTCACTGGCAAGGTATCGATGGATTGGCGTAAGGCCAATGTGGTTCCTATCTTCAAAAAGGGAGCTATCTTCAAAAAGGGAGCTAAGTCTTCGCCAGGTAACTACAGACCCGTTAGTTTAACTTCCATAGAGAGAAGTTTCTGCTAGAAAATATTATTATAAGTGATAGTCAGCATGGCTTCAAGAAAGACGGAAGTTGTCAAACAAATTTACTCTCTTTTTATAGACTGCAGAGATGGAGACATAATCCTGCTCCTGTACAAAGCATTGGTCAGACAACATCTGCAATATGCAGTCCAGTTTTGGGCACCAGTTCACAAAAAGGACATTGTGGAATTGGAGAGAGTGCAGAGAAGGACAACTAAACTAATAAAAGGAATGGAGGAGCTCAGCTATGAGGAGAGATTAGCTGAACTGAATCTATTCTCCCTTGAGAAGAGATGTTTAAGGGGGGATATGATCACCCTTTATAAATATATAAATGGTCCATATAGAGAACTCTTTTCCCAATTATTCACTTTGAGATCATTACAAAGAACAGGAGGGCGCTCTTTGCGTCTGGAGGAAAAGAAGAAGTTTAAGCTCCGGAGAAGGAAGGGATTCTTCACTGTAAGGTCTGTGAAAATGTGGAATCGGCTCCCTCAGGAAGTAGTTTCAGCAAGTTCTATAGATTGCTTTAGGAAAAAGCTGGATGTTTTCCTAGAAGTACAGAATATAACTGCGTATGAGGGCTTTAAAGTAAAAATAACAGTGACTGTTGATCCAGGGAACATCTGATTGCCTCATGGAATCAGGAAGGAATTTTTTTCCCCTGTTGAATCAAATTGTACCAGGGGTTTTTTTTGCCTTTCTCTGGACCAACTATGTCTTTTAGGGTTTTTTATCTGGGATATCTCTATTTCCCTAGTGGCTGAACTTGATGGACTTATGTCTTTTTTCAACCTAACCTACTATGTAACCAGATGTTTATACACTACTTAAGAGCTCGACACACATGCATACACTGCTTAGTAACTCAAGAGATTTCAAGACACTGCTCGGGAATTCAACAATAGTCTATTCCCTTCCTATTGTTTTTTACTCTCCCCACCTCCTAGATTTTAAGCTCTTCGGGGCAGAGTCCTCTCCACCTTCTCCTGCAACATATATCAAGACAACACAGTTTACAAACAACAGACATCCACACATGTTCAGAATCTTACCTTTCATGTACACCCTGCTCAAGAAATACCTTAAAGTTCACCAGACCCTAGAACCTAAAATATAGTGCTTTGGATTTTACATTTATCTACACAGTGTTCAGTAGCTCATGATACTGCTTAGACGTATAAAAATTTGAGACACTTGAACTTGCCAGATATTCAGTAACTGCTAAGTGGTCCAGTCACTGTTTAGAAATGTACCAGATGTCTAGACATACTCAGCAACTTATGTCATGTATTCACCATACAGAGGTAAGGAAATCACAGAATTTTAAACATGAGTCCAAACAAAGAACTTACCTCTCCCTCTGACTGTACTCCAACCACCTTTCCTTTGTCCATTATAATCTCATCTACACTCTTATTTAACATGTATGTTCCACCATAGATTGCACTCAGCCTGTGAGAATAAACAGAGTGAAGGACTTATTTGGTGCCCAGTGGAGCAAATTACATTTCCATCTAAAACAGAATAAATAATAACCCTAACAACTGACTAGTTGTTTATTGCAACTTATAACCCCACCAACTTTGTTTCCTATCTAAAAATTGGGTTGTCACTTCACCTAGCAAATCCTTGTGGCAATTCACCAAGTCCGTACAATGGGTACAGGTATGGGCTCTTTCCATATCTCGCCAAAGACTCACTGTATAATTTGATGCAATTGATAGTTTCCAGGCATGGCTTATCAAGATAGCTGAAATAGCAACAATAAAGATTATAAATATTATAAACACAAAATTAATTTAGAACAGGCTTTTACCTACCAAGCAAAGACCTGACCAAAAAACTTCCCAGGACAATATTTGAAAATAAATCCACTTACTCGTCAGTTCTATAAAGAGCCAGAGCATGTCCTGTAAAGTCAATGACATCCTGGCCTAAGTCGAATTTCTTGTAGACATCTCTCATAGTTGTGCTCTTGGGATCCACCCCTTCAAATGTCTTTGAGTCGTTTTCATTAAAGTTGGCTACAAAGACCAGGAATTTTCGAAAGCGTCGCTTTTCACACATGTCCATGAGACCTGCAAAAAAACAAATTGGTGGTTATGAAGATAAAGCCTTGCAATCAATTTCAAACTCATGGTATTCCTAATATGAACTGACATATGTTGTCCCTTAGTATGATTTACAATTCCCCTGCCCCCCCAAAAAAACAAAATACCAGTGATTTTAAAGATAATTATATGTACAGGATTTTTTCTGGGGTTTATTCACAAAAGTTAAGTTTACTTACTGGAGGCCAGAGCCTCAGTCTCAGTTGACGGCACCTTGTAGATTTTCCCTCCTTTGTAGACAAAGCTTCCTTCCACCACTTTAAAGTCTAAATAACGAGTAACTTTAGTGTACAGAAGCATCTTTACCAACTGGCCTAAGAAATAAAGCAGAAAACAGATTTATTACTGCTCAAAAGTCTTTTACTGAGATTGTTACAGAATACTCTTGAGGCCCCTATATTAACAAGATTCTCATTTTTTTTTATTTTGTAAACTGAGGTTTAATCTGCTAATATTTTGCTTATTTTAGACCCAGTGACATATTAATTTTGTGCAATGTAAGCTGTAGCAGGAATGGTGAGGCTTTCTGATTATTCTTCTGGAGAGCCACCCAAGAGTTGATCTTCTTAGCAAGTCAAATACATGTGTTGGGGATGTACAGGTGGATTTGTGTAAACTGTCTGGTCTGTGCCTTTGTGAACATCTTGTGTCCTCCTTCCCACACTAGGTTGGAGTGGGATTGACCTGATAAGAAAAGAAAGTTATGGCTGGTATGCCCTGATGGGTCATGTGAAAGAAAGCAGCTGGTAATATACAAAATATATTCTCATACTAACAATTGCAAGTTTTTTCATATTATAATGTAACAAGGAGGTTTGGTCAAAATGAGCTAGCAATGATCAGGTAAACGAGTTGATTGGCTGAGTTCAGTGTATAATTGTTAACTCCAGATATCATAGAATTGAGTGCCGACACTGACATTTGCTGGATACGCATAAAGAAATGCCAGCTTCTCTCTGCCTGACTCTACCCAGTTAGATGATATGGAAATGGGCACTCATTGTGGTAATCTGAGTCGTGTGATCTTGCTGATGGAACTGTTGCTGTTTTGGGCCATTGTACACATCCAATAAAGATACTAGTAAAAGTACTAACTTTTAATTAAGCAGTGCCTGAGTGTTTTGTGTCATTCTTTAACCCTTCCTGACACTTGTAGTCCCACAAATACTTCCCCCTTGTTACATAAGCAGATTATACAGTGATGGGAAAAAGAGTACACCTTTTGCTTCTAAGGTTTTGCAAATCAGGACACAAAAATCATCTGGTTCTTAGCAGGTCTTCAAATTAGGTAAATACAATGCCAGATGAACACCAACATATGACAAAATATACTGCTGCTAAAGATGGTTCCACAAGCCATTGAATCATGGGGTGTACTTTTCATTTTTGTTAATTAAATGATGACCTGGTGTAATTTGTTTGTGTTTTCTACACCTAAGGTTAGCTATAAACAATTTTAGACTCTGCTAAGGACTAGATTATTTTTTATTATATCCCAATATGTAAAACCTTAAAATTAGGTGGGTGGGTGTACATCTTTCTAATGATTGTAGCTGGTAAGAGGGGCTGGCAGGGTGCTGTGCCTCCTGAAAACATTACAGTGCCCGGCTTCATGGAGACTACACTAGGTAACACCCACATGTGATGCTGAACTTGCATTATTGAAAGAACCAAAATCGTAAGAATGAGAGGTCTGGACCAAGCACAGTTAGTTAGGCTAAGGGGGAAAAGCGCTACATGATGTTGCGAGTACAACCAGGAAATGAGGTGGGCTCTGACTAGCTGCACTGTGCACTGAGAAACTGACAAAGTGCAGTTAAATCAAAGTATGCAATTTTTGTACAAGAGAGCAGCCTAAACTTTGCAAGACTGAAGGTAGGGATGAATGTAAGCTATAAATCTCACAATTGAAACTTAGTAGAAACAGAAAAAGCAGCAAGTACAATTAGACATAGAAAAGCAGACTTATGTTTACTGGCTGAACTTCTCCATTCTTCATCTGTTTGTTTACCATAGTTATTACTTTTTGGGGCTGGATATTTGCATGAATGTTATTAATGAAATAATTAATAGATGGTTTATCCAGCACATCCATGTCTTTTTTAGCATTTTTTAATAAATCAGTTATGCTATCCCGGAAAATTAGCTTTCTCTGGCTTTGTCTCACAATACCAGAAAGTCTGTAATGAATAATGAATGTGAGCTTTAGATAGTGGTAGTAGTAGTAAGGTAGTGGTATGTTTCTTCCAAACATTCTGAGGCAGAAGAAAGAATATTGTGAATTGGCTCTTATGCCAACTTGATACACTTGCTCATTGCTGCCTTGAAATAAAAACAAGGAATAAAAGGCATCTGATACAAACCTACATTTAAGAGCTTAGTGTAGTGATACCAGTAAAGGTTGGTTTTTGATTGATTAGGTTTATTTGCTTCTTTGTTACATCATAACTATTTGATATATTTAATAAGCCAATGCAATAAAATGTGTAAGAGCAGTAGTCTAGGCGTCACTGTATACTGGTTTACAAACCTAAAATAATTTAGGATTGATAATTGGTTGCTACACTGCCTAAAGCATAGTAGCATACATCCTCATATAGACAGAACACAGTAACAAGATAATCATTTGCAGAGACCAACAGACAGGTGTACTGACTGCAAGCGCAATTGTTTGGAGATCACATGCCTACAGACCACGCGTGCATTATTGTTCCCTGTCTAATTGCATTTGTACACACAGGACTGATAATTGCCAGAATCAATCCTTAAATCATTTGTTCACCCAAGAATCACAGTGGATCATTATGTTTCATGTTGTTAGATGCTTTTTTAACAAATCAGCATCTAAGAATATGTCATATCATTATTTTAAACAATTATAGAGTGTATATATAACTTATCCACTATGCATTGTCCATTGGTGACATTGTCCTTGTGTTTAAAAAACTGTAGAAAAAACAAAGGAAAACAAAATACTGGAAGAATTATCAATATTACAAAACGTGTGGAACGGTTGGACCTTATCGTTGACTTTTCTTTGCTATCATTTGGGTACAACTGAAGAGTGGATGTACAGCGAAATACAACAACTGAGGCGTACATATGTAAATGCATCTCGCAATAGGGGGCAGGCAAATGGAGGAAGATTAGTACCCAGAAAAGCAATCGTTGTTTGCATCACAATTATCAGAAGCCCCGGCTCAACTGACAGCTGCAATCCAGGTTCCTCCTCTGTGCCTGTGTTTTAATGTTGTATTCGGATTTTAATTCACGATTTACAATAATGTGCAGTTATCAATTTTGTTTGTTTTTTAAAGTTGTTTAAGTCTGTGATCTCTGCGATATCCTCAACTGGCTAATTTTTCCTCCGTCCCCATAGCCTCACAACATCATTACCATCAGTCGATCCCTCCCAGTACACTCTTGGCAGTGAACTTACATAGGGGCAACTAGGCAACCAGTCACCCAAAAGAGATGAGCAGATGTCCCATCCTAAGGGGAGGAAAAACTAATGTAAGCACACCTAAATACAGCTAGCATATCTTGGCATCATAGGCTGGGATGCCACTGCATGGAAAGAACAAAATCTTTTATTTTTAACCCAGTGAACAGCAAATATGGCAAGAGTCTTGTGGTGTTCTAAAGTGTAGGTCCATCATAACCTACTAAACTGGGGTGCCATGCTATATGAAATCTGCTGCACAATACCATAGTGTAAAGATAGATTTGAACATTGCACCTGTACTGAGTGCATGCTCTATACAAGGACCTTCCTTCTACAACATAACCTGGTTGTGATCCAGTATCCACTCACCATTAGCCATGAGAAATTTGGGGATCAGGTCCAAGTTCCAGTCACGTCCGCTTCCCATGCACTCAGGGGGTCCATCAGGGATTTTAAACCGTCTATACAGCTGTAGGTAGAAAAGCATCATATACTCAGTAACACAAGATATCTGTCATTGCTGGGTTTGAGGATCATGTATAGTTCACTCAAGAATGTAATTTACTGATGAGCATGGTTATAAGGAATCTAATGCCAAAACACATTTTTGTTTTGAACAGAGGCCAGGATAACAAAACTTGCAAGAGAAATCTCTCCAAATCAGAGGAAATGTCAGATGCCACAGAAACTGGTGTACCCAGGATACTAGGGCCAGGTCACCAGGATAAATAGAGTGGATCACTCCAGCAGGAATAAAAACCTTACAATAATTCTAACCCTTTACCACCCTATTCAAAACTAAAAATGAATTAAATTTGGTAAAAACACAATGGGCCTGACTTAATGAAGCTCTCTAAGATTAGAAAAGATAGACAATCATGGGAGAACATGGGGGGATCCAGCAAACCTGGAATGCATTTGCCAAACAGCAGCAAGTGATTTAGGAAATTCATCCAAGTTTGTTGGATCACCCAGGTTCTCGTGATAATCTACATTCTGCAGTCTTGGGGAGCTTAAATAAATCAGTCACAATCTATCGGAACACAAAACATGTATAAAGGTAAACAAACAAGATTTTTACATCAGGTTGAAATAAAAGACTAATTGCTCAATATAAATTCAACCTCCAAACAAACTCCAACAAGGTTCACCTAAACCAAAACAACAAATGCTCCCTGCACTATTGTGCCTTGGTATTCCATATAGAGGAAAAACACTTCCTTCCTGACTCCACAAAGACTTAGTTCCCAGGATTATTATAATTCTATCCTATAGCTGTGAAACATGAAACGATCCACCAAAATGTTGAGTGTTAAAGAACAACACTGATTTAGGTAAGATTCAGACTTCATTCAGACCCAACTGCATTCTGTATGCTTATTTCAACATGAAGGCCGGTCTTAAGCTCTAACCCCACACAGCTTTGTCTTCACAGTTTACTGCACTATAACCACCTATCAAGCAATGCATTGTGGGGTGCAAGGACTGTAGCCTTGAATGTGCATACAGATAGAAAACCATGAGCATCCTGGAAAATATTAATATGAAATACGAAAAAAAAAAAACACTCCTTACAATAACATTTTTGCTATACAATAGGCTGATTTAATAAATCTACCAAGACTGGAGAAGATACACTATCATGGGTGAACCTGGTAGTGTACCTGATAGTGTATATTCTCCAGTCTTGGGAGATTTAAAAAAATGGAGCCAAATGTCTTGTGTTATGCTAGGTACAGGTCCTCTTTGATTGCACACCACAACAAGAATGTAATACTGAACAAGGATTGGTACCTCCTCCAGTGGGGTGATGGAAGAGCTCTCTCCTCCATAGTAGGGGTTTCGGTCCATGTGCAGGACCTTCTTTCCATTCACGGACATGATACCAGACAGGATACATTCCTAAAAAGTATAAAATTAGTGTCAAACAGATGAAAACAAATATCAGATGTGTCACAGAAGAGAACACATTAGCGAAAGAGTACACATTACTGAAAGTAAATGTTGTTGGAATATTTTGCATTTTTGTATTTCCTGTATTTTTAGGTTACTTGTTTTATGCACAGATTCAATCAGATATATGTTTGTAAGACAGACATGAAAGGATTTGATATAAAGCTAAATTTCAGTCAACTATAAAAACTTTCCATGTTGGTTGTTCCTATGTATATTAAGGATATATTGCTGGTTTAGCCCATGGTGCTCTCATCCCTCTGATCCTGGTATAGATGACCAGTCCCATAAAACTATTCCATTATGTAATTAACCATCCCGTGGTCATGTGATCACCTCTTCATCATCATTACAATGCAGGACTGCTGGTTCTGCATTTTCCGTAATGAGATTGAGGGTCATCCACATTCTGGAGCTGGAGTGGCAGTAAGGAAGATCTCCACCTGCTGTGAGATTGAAAAATAAGGTAAACTCAGGCAAGCTCTGCTGTTCACATATTTTATGCATCAGTTTCTATGCAGCAATTAACAGGAATTGGTAATTCAACAGTAGCAGCTGCCTTAATCCAAGGTCCTTAATCTGAATGACCTCTACCAACTTTGGTTACATTGAATACGTAACAAACAAATATGGTGAATATGTCTTCGCAAATTACAGGCTATATACAGAAACAAAGGATTCCAAGCAGTAACAAAGGATAGTACAGATCTGAAATACACTCTCCATTATGTTAGCCATACACAATGTGCAATATTTTCTACTGATTACAAGAAAATGTCAGGCTGATACAAAAAATACATCAATAAAGTGTTTTTTTCTGTCATTTTGAATCAATATTCAGGCAGATGTTGGGTGAAATATAATCAGACACGAAAATCACATTACACCTTAATACCAGACCAATTACCGATGGATTGCACACCACAAATGATTGATTTGATTGTTGTATAACAGCCAGATAAAATCACACATCCTGTTACAGTGGGACTCTCTATGGAGACCTCCTGTCACTGTGTGACCCCTGTCCCTCTCTATAAAGACATCCTTCTGCCTGCACACAGTGTCATGTTGCTCGGTGATACCCTGGCAGGCAGGTTTGCATGAACGCTTGTGAATAGCTGGAATTCTAGGATGTGGAGATCCTTTCTGCTGGCAGCAACCTAACACTTGTAAGTGAGAGCATTCAGCTAAAGAGACAGCCGCCACCCATAGCTCACAAACACCCGTTTACCAGCAGATCGATCCAATCGGTAACCACTTGGCAACAATGCAATCAGCACTATGGAAATACCAGCTCTCTGGCCATGATGTGACCCCCACCCCCTTCCCGGTAGCTGTCTGCATCCACCAGACTTTTCTATATGGGCAAAAGGGTGTGTGATTAACTCAATCAGCACCACGGAGAGAGCAAAACTGCTGGCCTATTTCATGAAGGAAAAAAGCAAACATTTTCTTGTTTTTCTGCTCTGCCTCTAAGAAAAAAGAGGGAACGCTGGGACTTTTAGTTTAACCCACAGCGCCCAGTCACCATGCTATCACACTGGTTTATTGCCATGAACTGCCAGAGTACTGCACTGTACATGGAACAATGACTGCTGGAAGGCTCAAAGACTGACACTCGTAGTTCCCTAGTGGTGCTGGGTGACTATATTGGCCTTATATACCTAAATAATAGAACAATAAATGGGCTAGCTGCAACATCCAGTCACTGCACAATAAAGTCTATCAGGTTATGCTGGGACTTGTAGTACACCAAGAACTGTGAGCAAAATGTAAATATATTGATTCCCTAGGATTAATATGTAGTAAGCTGCCAGGGCATGGAACAGTAGACAGCACTGTCATTGCACAACAATGTCATTCTTATTCTGCTTGTTCTCCAGTTTAAAGATGACCACACACTATACAATCTGATTGTAAAATCACCTCTAAATCTACTATGTAATATAAGGTCAAACTTTGTCTGGTCATGCTGGAACTTGTAGCTTTCCAACACACAGGGAGACCTTATTGTGCCATGTCATTTGCATACAAATATATTATTTATTCATTATTAGGGCAGTGCCCAGAGCATGGCAGTCATTGTTTTTGGCCATGCTGATGCTTGTATCTTCTAGTGGCTACAACACTTCACAGCATCACAGCCTACCTTGATTATATCTGCTCATTGACAGGGCAATGCTCAGATGGCAAAGCTCCATTATTGTCCAACAAAGCAGGCTTATACTTGCAGTCCCCCCAGGTCATACCCAGACACAATATAGGGAAATGCTATGCAATATATATGGCCATTGTATATCTGTCTACAGGGTGACCATTCATTGAGACAAGGCTCACAACTACACAAGGCCATTCTGATACTTGTAGTTCTCCAATGGCTACAAGGCCTGGGCATCAATTATTCAAGATCCATGATGGCTCCATAGGATCACACAGGGACCAGTGATGTTCCCTTTTAGTGCTCAGCCATGATACAATTGGGCAGGGAATACTCTCGATGTTCCTCCATCGCCAAGCCCTATCCTTAATAACAATTCCATGATCAATCTGATGGCAAAACAATAAGTCATTGCACAGCATGCTGATATTTGTGGTTCTTCAGTAGATGCAAGGTCTGTGTCTGAATATATGGAAACCTCATGATGACTATACATTCCAGGTGATGGCACATGCCGCTATGGCAGTGCTAAAGCATGACACAGTGATACAAAAAAAGCTGGCATTTGTAGTTCCCATACACCTGTCCTGACCCTGATTTACATTATTGCAACCCAAGAAAAATGCTCGTATTTCCCAGATGATGGCAGAACCCCACTGCAGTGCCCAGGAATGCCTCAATGAAGGGGAGGCTGTAGTTCCACGTCTACCCCCACCCAGCTCCCTGAAGGCTGATACTCACTGTCAGGCCGGTGCCCAGCACAATTACATCGTACTCCTCATCCATCCTATAGGTTGGTAAACAGGAGTAAAGCACACTCTGCCTCTAGCACAACTCAAATGTAATGGACCAAAGATGGCTGCACAGTACCACCGCTCTGTTTGTTAACGCGACGACAAGTAGTCCCTGATGAAGAACTGGGGCCAAAGGTGGGAGGAGGAGCTTATAGGAGCGGGGAAGAGAGTGAGTGAGACAAGAGGGAGGTACCTGAGGGGTACCAGGGGGTATCCGGAAATATTAGGGCTGAGCGGGCAACAAAACTTTCTGCTGTGTAAGGCGAAGATGGACAGGGTGGATAACTTTAGTGATGAGGCTTAAGATGGAGATATATACGCACAGCATATCTTCCATGGAGATGCTCCAATGACATTTATCAATAGAGCAATGCAATCATCATCAGAATCCAGTCTGTGTGTATGATGGGTATGATCCCCATGCGTTAGGGTTATAACATGTAATAATATCATCAGAATCCAGTGTAAGTGTATGAGGGGTATTATTACCAAGTATCAGGGTTATAACATTTATCGAGATCCTTAGGATCCAGTGTGTGTGTATAAGGGTTATTTATCTCAAATATCAGGGTTATACCATGTATCAATATCATCAGGATCACTGTGTGTATGAGGGGTATTATACCTAAATATCAGGGTAATATTATTATCGTCAGGATCCAGTGTGTGTGAGGTAATATTCCCAAATATCAGGGTTAAAACATGTATCAATATCATCACAATTCAATGGCCCTGATTCATCAATAAAATCCGCGCTCACTGGAAGCGCGAACATACGCGCGACCAGCAAGCGTGGTTTCCCGCGGTCCGGAGTCGAGTGCGCTCGTACACTCGCCTCCTCACTGCCAGCCGGATTCCTGGCTTGATAATAATGAGCAATAGGGAGCACGAATCTGCCAATTAAGGCGATTAGATTTCAGCTGCGTGATTAAGGAGGATCTGTTAAGCTCAATGGTGAGATCATAGCAATTAATTAGCGCACACCTGCTCTCTGTTCTGTGCTTATTTACAGTCCTTTTTTCAGTTGCTGAATAGCGCGATCGCGTACGATTTCGGATCGCGAATACGAATGCGCGAGCGATAATCCGATTCTGCTTGATGAATCAGGGGCGAATCAGGGGCAATGGGTGCTACATTTGGAGTATAGTTATTTAACATTCTCATATCAAAAAGCAATCTGAAAGAATTATCTGGTTTCTTTATGGTCCAAATTGGCAACGACTTAACAGAATTGCTTTTCTAATTACTCCTTGTTCAAGAAATTCTTGAATGATTACTGAGAGTGGTTCAATTGATTCAGGAGGCAATCTGTATTGTTTCTGTGGAGGGGGATCTTTACCTTCCACATTCACAATAGTATCTTTCCTGTGTCCCACTTTATTTCGGAACTGAGACCACAACTTTGGATACTTATGAGTTATTTGAGAATCAAATTGTGCTTTATTCTGAGGGATCGATCAATATTGATTTATGCTTACATTCATCTTTCCAGATAACACTATTGCCTAAATCAATAATCCACCCTCTCCTTTTCACAATGTCAGTTCCTATGATGTTCTCTGCACCTTGACAAAACTATATGTCTAGTCAGTACTCAAATATCCAGGAATTAAAAAAAAAAACATCACAAACCAAAGTAGCATTTAAATTACTTTTGCCATCAAAACCCACAATTGTACATACTGGTTAATTTTCCACATTCATCTAGAGATACAGGGGCTATATACTCTAGGGCTTTAGAAGATAAATCTTGTTCTAGTCATGGGGAGGGTAACAAACCTTGTTTGTCCATCCCCACATTCTTAATCGCACAGCTGAAATCTAATCGCCTTAATTGGCAGATTCGCGCTCCCTATTGTGAAGGCTGGAATCCGGCTGGCAGTGAGGCGAGTGTACGCGCATACTCGAGTCCGGACCGCGGTAAACCGCGATCGATGGCCGCGCGTAGTTTCGCGCTTCCAGCGAGCGCGGATTTTATTGATGAATCAGGGGCAGTAGCTCTGTTTTGAGCTGACAGGGAGAAGCCCTCCAGCTGATAAACAGAGAGGGATGTCTTGATGTATAGTAAGTGCCGGACAGGCGAGGTTTTCTTTTGCTGTTTTTGTTATTTTATCTGCAATCTTCAATAAACCTGGCTGCAAGCCAGCTTAAGGCCGATACATTGGTGTGTGATCTGAGTTGGATGAACCAGACAAGTGTCCTTTGACCCCAGCAAAGGCGATCCTGAGCGTAATAATATAAAAAATATATATATTAATTTAATTACTATAACAATTATAATATATATAAGGTCCTTCTATATCTTCAGGCAAGGGGAGAGTTGTACAACCCCCACATGCAAATGAAACCGGTGTGCATCTTGTTTGTATAGTAGGATAGGGTCCTCATCCAGTGTTTGTAGGGAAGGTCAGAACTCATGGATTTTCACAAGTGTTTTAAATTGTGATTCACATATCTTAAAATGCTTGAAATCTGGTGGGCTGAGCTTTTTGAGATATTTTGGGCCTGTTAGCTATGGGGGTCCTCTGTGCATAGAATTGTAAGGCCACAGAATATGACATGCAGCATTCCCACACACAGCTATCACACTGTGCCGTTGAAGTCATTACACATGCCCGCTGGGTGAATATATATTCCCCCCCCCCCCCTTTTTTTTATATAGAAGCCACAGCACAGCTAGAGAATGGGGGAGGGACAGCCTGTGTCCTGATCTCATTCTAGCTGCGCTGTTCTCACTGCAGCTGGAATCCTCTGCATGGATGACAGCTGAGAATGGAGCGGCCTCTCTATTGTCCTTTTACCCGATTAGAGCTGCGGATGAGAGCTGGGTGGAGGAGGCATGGCAGCCGGGCACTCCACTCACTAAAGGGTGGCTGGTAGCAACAATGTATATGCGCATATTTCTATGTGTGTGTATACGATTCCGAAAAATCTTCATGATTCTACCCCACTAAGCTGAATCCTAGCTAGATCATTTGAAGAGCACCAATTGGCCTCCTAGCTATCCTGAGGACAGTGGAAGCCTTCTGGGAGAATGTCCTCTGGATAGATGAGACCACCATTCAGGTTTTTGGGAAGGCACATCATTTTACTGTCTCACATAGATAGTGTGTGTTGTTTATTATTTCTCCCCTTTTTTGTTGTTTTTCCAGTGTCCAAAAGTAAATAAATAAACATTTGCTGCATTTTTTAAAATAATCCAACAGTGCCAATATTTTGGCCTATATTGTTTGTATGTATGTCTGGCACTTCTGCTTCACTCAAACTGAAACAGGATGAAGAGAGTTTACATCTAGAAGACCAATTCTTGTTTTCCAATGATCTAGCTATGATTTAGCTTAGTGGGGTGGAATCATGAATATTCTTAGTAATAGTGTACACATACATATCTATACTAATGTCTCTGTTTGTATATACACACACATTCTTACCACTTCACAATTGCCAACAAACTATGTCAATTTGCACCAGAAAAATCTATCATCTGTTAGCTATATTTTTTTTTATTTTGAGAGGTGTTTGTTGTAAAAAATAACTAATATTTGTTTTATCTTTTTCTTTAGACAATGCTTCTGCGGCGGTACGATCAGCAGTCGTCGATCTACGCCAAGCGGCGTATTGTGGAGAGGCTGGCAGTCAGGCTCTGGACCTCCAGGTACGCGGCCAAGTGTGAGCCAAAGCCATCATGTTTGGAGCGACCTGAAGCGGAGGAGACAGGATTTTCTCCACAAAGTGGGGGACTGCATCCTGACTGGTAAGTATTGCATTTTGTCTTCTTCCCTTGTTAAGGGGCGGGATTTTCAAATGTTTTTGGGTTGTGGAAAGTAGTATTGTCTGCCCTTAGAACTGTTTGTTTATGATCTTTACTAATTTAGGATGTTTGTGTGTTTATTTTTTTTTATTACAGCCAACTCTCCACGCTGGTGGTGGCTGCTGATCGTAGAGCTGCCATCCAGGTGGTTGGCTGTGCCACAGGAGGTGGAAGAGGGGGAGTCCGCTGCGGAGGGGTCGCCCGCCGCAGAGGAGGAGCCCGCCATGGAGGAGAAGCCCGAGTCCGAAGACGAGGGAAAGAAGGCGGCTGAAGCCGAAGCCAAACTTAGAATCACCTTTTGGTGAAAATGTTTCAATAAAACACATTCTCACACTACTTTCACCATTTTTAGTTACAAATACAAAGGTTGAGCATGATTTCGTGTAGCTTGTAGTCATTAATCATGCGTCAAATGAAGGTTCTTTCTAGGTTATTGGCTAGCATGAATAAAAATAGATATTAGTTGTTTAGTTGTACCTTACTGGCAAATGTATAAGCCCAATTTTGGACAAGAAAAAGTATCTGTTAGAAGTTTAGCATTAATCTGTTATCCTTGACTAAACTTACTAAAATCTAATTTAGTCAGGCCCACCCACTTTTACTTATGGTGTTTATTTTGATTCGATAGCTATTGGAGCGGTATTGTCACAGGTCTTCATCTGAATTTAAGTATTTCTATCTTTTCGATATTGTGATTTGAGAAAATGGAAGAAAGAAGGTTTCTTTTGTGGCACTCATATGTTAAACTTATTTTAAAAATACACTTTATTTACTTCATCATAACATTAAAAAGTATAACACAAACACATGGTGAACATTTAACATTATTAAACATCAATTTAAAAGGTTGTACATAGCCAAAAAGTCCCAATTCTTTATGTAGGTTTAAGAGAGGATGGTAAACTGTGACTCAATCACAACGCATTTTGCCCCAGAAGGGCTTCATCAGGGAACACTGAAAAACATCTCTGGGACTGAAAAGATTATATAAACATTAGATTTCATTAGGGTTGAACAATGATATTCACTAATTATTATACACAATATAATACACAAGTTCCATAATACACTAAGCAATGAATATCAGGATTAAATAAACAAACAAACCACGAGATACATAATTCTTGCAATACAAGTCGAAATGTACAGACCAATATACAGGAGACCTATTAGGAATATGGGTTTCCCGTTAGAGAACATTAATATAAAGATAATAAGGTCTATTTAGAATGTAGGCTGAATCACAAAGTCATTTGCATTCTCAGAATAATGTGGAACAAATTCCAAAGGGTACTTACATATAATTGTACAACCTGGGAGTAGGTAAAGAAGGAGGTGGAAGTGAGTTGAATACATTGGAGAAGATGATATCAAATACCTAAACACCGGGGGCGTGTCCGGCAGATGGCGACTCCGGATGGGTCCCAATGGAAAGGGGACCCAGAAAGGTAAAAGCTACAGCTGATGGACCACAGCAGAGGCTCACCTTCATCTGGCCAGCATCCCTAATTCTCCAATCCAGAGCCCGATTATCCCTGCTTCCATGGATGAGGTCTCTTCCTTCATGACTTCCCCTGCAACAGGTGAGGATGACTGGGACTGGAGGGCACACCTTAGGCCTTACCCACCAGGCATGACTTGGAACAAAGTATTGGCAGGCTGGAAGCGAGCTGCAAAACAGAGTTCCAGGCTATGCAGCCCTCTATACAGCAAGTTACAGCTACCACGCTTACCCTGCAAAATGCCTGTTCTGATCTTACTACTCAAATGACAGCCCACAGTACTATACTAGAAAGACATGAAGCCCTACTTAACACGCTATTCCTACTCCATGACGATGCAGAAAATCGCAAGAGGCCCAACAATATTCGCATCCTGGGGCTTCCAGAATCGGTTCCCAACCTGGAACTCCATTTTGCAGCTTGCTCTATTTTCCCTTACCTGTTAGGGGTACCCCCAGATGTGGACCTAGAGATTAATAGAGTCCACAGGACACTAGGCCCACGGAGTAAGGATCCTCAGCAACCGAGGGATGTGCTCTGCATTATTAGGAGTGGCAAAATCTACAGTTTGGTACATCATGAGAAAGAAACAAAGCACTGGTGAAAGCTAGAGATGCAGAGTCCATTGAATATGCAGGTGCATGCCTCCAACTGCTACCAAATTTGTCCAAATTCACACTGGATCAACGGCGTGGCCTTAAGCCACTACTTGCTGTTCTGAAAGAGCAAAATATACCCTATAGGTGGGGGTACCCATTCCATTTGATTATATGCAAAAAATCATATCCTCCGCTCTCCTACGCATCTTCCCCAGTTACTGGTGGATTTTCAGCTTCCTCCCATCACTCTATTGGAATGGCTATCAGCAATGTCTTCTTCATACAGGAGTCCCTCTACAGCCTCTTCCCAACCTGGTTACAAAGAACAACAATGAGAAGGGTTTTTTTGGCAAATGCTTAGTTGTGTTAGGAAATCTGTATATCATAATACAAAACAATCTTGAACACATAGATTTTTTCCAATATCTGTAGGGTTACACGTTCAGATATTAGAACCAAAGGGCCCTAAAAGGGCACTAGACAATCGACTACTGTGAAGGAAAATAAAGATAGGTAATTAAATCGTGCCATATACGTATGGTGATACCCGACGCGTTTCAAACGAATTAGGCTTCCTCAGGGGTGACTTTTACGTTTGGCGTGATTGAAAGCGATAGCTTCATACAATCTAGGTATATATCAAATGTATATAATCAGTAAAAAGCATATTAGACTATACATGTCACAGATCCCTTCAGATCCAGGGGATCTGTGCTTCTTTCAATGCCACCCACCTTTCACTCCCCTGCTGCCAGCGCCAGCTCTGCTAAGGCATCATCTCCTTAGCACACTTCCTGGTCCAGGTCATGTGACTCCCAGTCAGCTGCTCCACTACCACAGAGGACAAGAGTGTTTTGCAGACGTGCTCCCCCTGCTGGTGGAGATGTGAACACCACCAACCTCTAGTCTCCTGGACCCCCTCTGGTGGTAGGATAGGATGCAGCAGGTCACATGGCTCCATTTATCACAGGCCCTGCCCTTTAAAGGAAGTGAAGGGCAACAGAAAGTTGCCTGAACAAGGAGTTCCTTTTAGCCTGTTGTTTGTTTTTCCTTTTCCAGATTCCTTGTGTATCGACCTCGGCTTGTTTCCTGACAACTCCTGTTTCGCTGCCTGTCCTGACCTTTTGCCTGTTTCCTGACAACCCTTATTTGCTGCCCGCCCTGACCTCTCCCTGAACATGTCCCAGACACCTCTGTGGATACAAGGGTAGGCTCCGCTGCGCTTGGGGAGGTGAGTATAATACCTATAGTACGTAAGGTATAGATGTTAAATATTGACTGATAATAACAAAAAAAGGAATATATCATATTTCAATGGACATACATATATGTGCGTACGTTTGAGAAAAAGAATTAGTGTTCTTGAATTAAATGTATATGAAGAGAGGAGACCCACAATTTTAGATTGAATGGATACTGGGTTATATATTGTATATACGGTACAGAGTACTGTACATATTAATTTGTATATAGGGTGCTAGGTATAGTTAGTATTGTGACTAAAAAACTGTCGAAAATATATATATATGTCCTCTATGAGTATAGAGGATAAGTACTTAGTGATAATGAGTTGCTTAGGTTAGTTATTATAATAGGTATAATGTCCTGGTGGTAAATATTGTATATCATTAAACTGTAATTGGCATAGAAGTGGGGATGAATAAATACCTTTAGGCCCTGGATGTCATGGGATATCAGCCGACCGCAGCCGCGGTCAGTGTACAGAGAGGCAGTAGGAAGTGTGGCAGGCCAGGAAGGTTTCCGGGTCTTACCTTGCCTCATGGACCCCCTTGACGTAGTGTGTCTGAGCGTGTTCTCCACCGTCATCTGAGCCAGGGGATCCCCGCAAACATCCGCCCAGCCGGGTGACGCAGAGAGAGGGGGTGTGTCCCTGTAGGTGTTCCGGCTCATTGGGGGACACGTAGAGACTGCGTGCTCGGGGCAAAATGAGTCCGTCCAATTGGACAGGCTCATGCGGGGATGGGGCAGGTGAGCATGGAAAGAATCCCGTATTCAACTGCTTCAGTGCATTGGGGGGGGGGGAGAGAATTAATGGTTGGTTGGAAGCAGGACATTAATATTACAAGTAAATACATATCAATATAATAGTGAAGATGTCTAAATAATAAATGCTAGCATCAAAAGATTCTTGTATTGGATAAACCAAGAAATATATGTATATAGTTAAGTTCATAAATATTTGGACAGCAACAACTTTTTCTAATTTTGGTTCTGTACATTACCACAAATAATTTTAAATGAAACAACTCAGATACAGTTGAACTGCAGGCATTAAAGATTCAAACTGACCTGTAATGGACTGGAGAGGTGCACAGAACAGGGCGCAGGTGTGCGCTTATCAATTGCTATCACCCCATCATTGACAGCTTAACATCTACTCCTGAATCGCGCAGCTGAAAATTAATCACCTTAATTGGCGTTTTCGAGATCTTTGCTCATCTTTGCAGGAAACTGACAGGCGAGTTCACTGGAACTCAGGCCGACTCGCGTCAATAGAGCTTGCTGACCGGAGCGTACGCGCATTTCATTGATGAATCAGGGTGATTCTGTCAGCTCAAATCCAGCTAAATGCAGTCAAATTGATTGGAAGGCTTTTCATAATACAGATGGACAGTGACCCAAAACATACAGCCAAAGCAACCCAGGAGTTTTTTTTAACCCCCCTAGCGGTAATCCCGAGTGTGACTCGGGGGGGCTTTTACATGCAAAAAGCGGTAATGACGGTGACCACCCCCGGAATTTGCTATTGCTGCTGGCATCTGCAGTGAGATGTGAAGCACAATGCAGAAGTCTTGCACTGTGCTTTGTATCTCTCTGGAGATGCGAGCAGCAGCTCCAGCATCTCTGTGAGCAGGCAGGGAAATCTCCACTCACATCACCCCGGAGGATGAGT